>NC_134268.1:8766292-8988792 GCF_031893055.1 Leptodactylus fuscus
ATGGACACTATTCTGAACATCAGCTATATGTAGATATTTGTGGCACTATATGGTGCTATTATATTCACACCTTATTACGGTATTACCATATGACACTACATTATTACCAGTGTCTGTTGCTATTCACTATGATATTATTACTGTATGGCAGTATATGACATGGGTATGGTGTGGCGCTATTATATGGAGACTATTCTGATCATTAGCTATATCTAGTTATTTTTGCACTATATGGTGCTATTATATTGACACTGGAAGGATGTCATACATTATCAGCTTGTCACTATCATATTACTGTATAGCAGTATATTACATGGATATGGTGTGGCACTATTATATGGACACTATTCTGGTCATTAGCTATATCTAGTTATTTGTGGCACTATATGGTGCTATTATATTTACACTTTACTACGTTATTACCATATGGCGCTACATTATTACCAGTGTCTGTCACTATTCACTATGATATTATTACTGTATGACAGTATATTACATGGGTAAGGTGTGGCACTATTAAATGGACACTATTCTGAACATCAGCTATATCTAGTTATTTGTGGCACTATATGGTGCTATTATATTGACACTGGAAGGATTTCCTACATTATCAGCATATCACTATCACATTACTGTATAGCAGTATATTACATGGATATGGTGTGGCACTATTATATGGACACTATTGTGCACATCAGCTATATCTCGTTATTTGTGGCACTATATGGTGTTATTATCTTTTCCCTATACGGCTCTTCTGTATTAGCAGCACGTGTCCCTACCTTCTTACCATCACACCATCACAGTGCGGTACTTTTATATCGGCACCATGCGGCACTTTCTATCACTAGTTTTACTTCATCTTACTTTGCACTTTAGATGTAGATGTCAAATGTTTCCCCCAAAACATATTAATAAAAATGTCTGGAGAATAAAGCCCCGGCAGGTCCCGATCTGGCCTCCAGTTTCCTCTGAAGTTTAATACTTTATTAGGTCGGATCTATAATAAAATAACAAAGCAATTCTCTGCTGGAGATGGAAAGCTTCCAGCCTCATCTCACAAGGACTATTTCTAGATGTCTGAATCCTGAATTATTGAGTCTGTACTGTGCCCAGCATTGAACATTATGAACGCGTTCCTTAAATAGTACAATCTGGATCCGTAACGTGGGGCTCGGCTGTTAATATTGTATGAGCGGATATTGGAGATTGGTACAAGAAGGAGAGAGAAATTAAAGGAAAGATTCCGTCAAAGATGAAGATTAGGCTTCCTTATACTGCAGGCTCAGCATCTGCTCCTTACACTTTGTGGCCCTTGAAGTCAAGGTTACAATATTACCATACAGCTTCTGTATTACATTAGAATTTCCATGATACATTGTTGCCCAAGTCAGGTGTCGACTCCTCCCCTTCTAATCTTTTGTTTCCCTACTTCAGTCATGTGATAGTCAAGATCTTGGCTTAGAATATGGCACAGTACTGGCAACTCTTTGGAGATCACCAAAATACCCAAAAATTCCAATGGCCACCTACAATATTAAGTGGAAGATTCTTTTAGAAATCAAAAGTTAGAAACTTCCAAAGATGATCAAGATTCAACTCAACCTTGACCAGGAAAAAGTCACAATACATTGACTCCACCCCCTTATATCAACAAAATAGCAAAAAGTTCCGCTGGCCTTCTATAGAAATAAGTGGAAGAACTTAGAAAAATCAAAAGTTACTTGAGATTCACCTCAACCTTGACCAAGAAACAGTGACAGTACACAGGATCGGATGATTCAGAAGATGTTAGCAATGCAGATCTTGACCATCTAGAACATAGTACTTTCTCAAGGTCCTTTTTGCAACAAGTATTGAACGCAGCGCTTGGTCCGGTCCTTACACAACTCGCCGATATTAAGGTAGAAATGTAAGCAATGGGTAACCGAGTCACCAACCTAGAAAATGCTTACACGTCAGTCAAATCATACACTGCCCGGCATAAAGACTACATAGACCGCTCTCTCACCCTCATTGAAGATCAAGAGAACCACAGTCGCCAGAACAACATTAGAATTAAGGGACTTTCGGAATCATGTTCTCCGGAAAGTTTGCCAAAAATGGCTTCTGACTTATTCACTGAATTGCTCGGACCAGATCGAGCTGCAACAATTACTATCGAACGCATCCTTCGAGCTCTGAGACCCAAACAAGGAGAGCCTCTCCGCGATGTGATCTGCGGTCTGCTTTCCTATCCAGATGCTGCAGCTATCTTCTCCACAGCTAGGAATCACCCTTCGATCACTCTTGGAGAAGAAGTAGTATCCATTTACCAGGATATTGCCCCTTCGATCTTAGCCAAGAGACGCACTCTACGCCCTCCCCTGGAACTTCCAAGATCCAAGGGTATCCAATACGCGTTCGGACTGGCAATCAATACACAGGATCGAATAATGGTGGTCAACAAGACTCCACCCCCTTATAAGTAACAACATGTCCTCTGGTGTTCTACAGAAATAAGTGGAAGATTCTTTTAAGAACTTAGACAAATCAAAAGTCACTTGAGATTCCACTAAACTGTGACCAAGAAACAGGGACAATAGACAGGACCGAAGGATGGTGGCCAACAAGGGTCTTCTCCAACAAATCTCCTTCAGCCTCACCTCCTTATATTATTTACTTTTCCTACTTGATGCTCTGCCCAAATCTAAGAAGATCCCCATTAGTTATCTTCAGTAATAGTTAGAAGATTCTATTCAGAACAAAAATCAAAATCCACTTGAGATTCCATCGACCTTGACCAAGAAACAGCGACTATACAACATATCAAAAAATGGTGGTGAGCAAAGGTCTTCTCCAACACATCTGCTATAGCCAGACTCCACATCCTTATTTTATCTCCTTTTCCTTCGGTCATGTGATAGTTAATCTCTGGTCACATTGGTCCAGTTTTAGAACATGACCCAGTACTGGCAAATCTTAGGAAATCTATGAAATAACAAACATTTCTATTGGTCTTCTACAGTATTAGGTGGAAGATTCTTTGAAGAACATAAATTAGAAAAATCAAAACCAACTTGAGATTTCAGTCAACTTTGACCAAGAAATAGTGACAATACATAATATAAAAAAAACTGTGGTCAACCAAGGTCTTCTCCAACAAGTCACCTGTAGAGATTAGTCACTTGAATCAGGTATTTAGTTGCTTCCTGACTTTTTGGCCTATACCTTGGATCCCATCATCTGACGCCCTCTGTCCTGTTCTGCTCCAGACTCACCTATTTGTGGAGCGGGATAGCCAAACTGGTACTGGTCATCTGCGTCATCCTTCTTCTTGTTGTCTATGGATCTCAGAGACTGACTCCGGGAGTCGTACCGTCCATTGGCTGAAACACAAAGACACAGTCGCTGTAAATCTCATGGTCAGTAAGTTCTATCCTAATCAGTCACTAGATACAGGCAGATACTTGGAAAATTTACTTCATTTCTGAAATTTCAGCCACCAGTAAACTTTTATCTTGCCCAGATGGGTTGTATCGCAGAACTAGAAAGAAGATTCATTTTTACAAAACGTGAATAAAACTTGTTAAAAAATCATCCACTTTGTTGTTACTAATCTGTCATAACAACAAAGATGGTGCTTGGACTTCCTGCTATGAGAGAGGCAAATAGATCTGGAGATGGACAGTCTGGATAAAAGAAAACTAAAGAAGAAAATATAAGATTTTCCTTTCAGAAATGTGGGCAACAAATCTGCAGAGTGTCCACACAGACCAAAGGGTCAAAAATAAAAATGCATGGACGAAAAATCCTCAACTCTCCAACTCTCCAACACTCCACTGATGTGCAAAGCTTTATTGGGAATCTTATTAAATGTCTTTCCCAATTATTGTTATATTTTCTTTAGTTTTCTTTTATCCAGACTGTCCATCTCCAGATCTCTTTGCCTCTCTCACAGTAGGAAATCCAAGCACCATCTTAACCATCACAAACCAAGACCTGAACCACAAGCAGCGGGGCTCTTGGAAAATACATCAGCGGGTCACTACCCTACTCCTCCATCTACAGCGGTCACTACCCTCCTCCTCTATCTACAGCGGGTCACTACCCTCCTCCTCCATCTACAGCGGGTCACTACCCTCCTCCTCCATCTACAGCGGGTCACTACCCTCCTCCTCCATCTACAGCGGGTCACCACCCTCCTCCTCCATCTACAGCGGGTCACTACCCTCCTCCTCCATCTACAGCGGGTCACTACCCTCCTCCTCCATCTACAGCGGGTCACCACCCTCCTCCTCCATCTACAGCGGGTCACTACCCTCCTCCTCCATCTACAGCGGGTCACTACCCTCCTCCTCTATCTACAGCGGGTCACTACCCTCCTCCTCCATCTACAGCGGGTCACTACCCTCCTCCTCCATCTACAGCCGGTCACTACCCTCCTCCTCTATCTACAGCGGGTCACTACCCTCCTCCATCTACAGCAGGTCACTACCCTCCTCCATCTACAGCATGTCACTACCCTCTTCCTCCATCTACAGCGGGTCACTACCCTCCTCCTCCATCTACAGCGGGTCACTACCCTCCTCCTCCATCTACAGCGGGTCACTACCCTCTTCCTCCATCTACAGCGGGTCACTACCCTCCTCCTCCATCTACAGTGGGTCACTACCCTCCTCCATCTACAGCGGGTCACTACCCTCCTCCTCCATCTACAGCGGGTCACTACCTTCCTCCTCTATCTACAGCGGGTCACTACCCTTCTCCTCCATCTACAGCAGGTCACTACCTACCTCCTCCATCTACAGCGGGTCACTACCCTCCTCCTCCATCTACAGCGGGTCACTACCCTCCTCCTCCATCTACAGCGGGTCACTACCCTCCTCCTCCATCTACAGCGGGTCACTACCCTCCTCCTCCATCTACAGCGGGTCACTACCCTCCTCCTCTATCTACAGCGGGTCACTACCCTCCTCCTCCATCTACAGCGGGTCACTACCCTCCTCCATCTACAGCGGGTCACTACCCTCCTCCTCCATCTACAGCGGGTCTCTACCCTCCTCCTCCATCTACAGCGGGTCACTACCCTCCTCCTCTATCTACAGCGGGTCACTACCCTCCTCCTCCATCTACAGCGGGTCACTACCCTCCTCCTCCATCTACAGCGGGTCACTACCCTCCTCCTCCATCTACAGCGGGTCACTACCCTCCTCCATCTACAGCGGGTCACTACCCTCCTCCTCCATCTACAGCGGGTCACTACCCTCCTCCTCTATCTACAGCGGGTCACTACCCTCCTCCTCCATCTACAGCGGGTCACTACCCTCCTCCTCCATCTACAGCGGGTCACTACCCTCCTCCTCCATCTACAGCGGGTCACTACCCTCCTCCTCCATCTACAGCGGGTCACTACCCTCCTCCTCCATCTACAGCGGGTCACTACCCTCCTCCTCCATCTACAGCGGGTCACTACCCTCCTCCTCCATCTACAGCGGGTCACTACCCTCCTCCTCCATCTACAGCGGGTCACTACCCTCTTCCTCCATCTACAGCGGGTCACTACCCTCCTCCTCCATCTACAGCGGGTCACTACCCTCCTCCTCTATCTACAGCGGGTCACTACCCTCCTCCTCCATCTACAGCGGGTCACTACCCTCCTCCTCCATCTACAGCGGGTCACTACCCTCCTCCTCCATCTACAGCGGGTCACTACCCTCCTCCATCTACAGCGGGTCACTACCCTCCTCCTCCATCTACAGCGGGTCACTACCCTCCTCCTCTATCTACAGCGGGTCACTACCCTCCTCCTCCATCTACAGCGGGTCACTACCCTCCTCCTCCATCTACAGCGGGTCACTACCCTCCTCCTCCATCTACAGCGGGTCACTACCCTCCTCCTCCATCTACAGCGGGTCACTACCCTCCTCCTCCATCTACAGCGGGTCACTACCCTCCTCCTCCATCTACAGCGGGTCACTACCCTCCTCCTCCATCTACAGCGGGTCACTACCCTCCTCCTCCATCTACAGCGGGTCACTACCCTCCTCCTCCATCTACAGCGGGTCACTACCCTCCTCCTCCATCTACAGCGGGTCACTACCCTCCTCCATCTACAGCGGGTCACTACCCTCCTCCTCTATCTACAGCGGGTCACTACCCTCCACCTCCATCTACAGCGGGTCACTACCCACCTCCTCCATCTACAGCGGGTCACTACCCTCCTCCTCCATCTACAGCGGGTCACTACCCTCCTCCTCCATATACAGCGGGTCACTACCCTCCTCCTCCATCTACAGCGGGTCACTACCCTCCTCCATCTACAGCGGGTCACTACCCTCCTCCTCCATCTACAGCGGGTCACTACCCTCCTCCTCCATCTACAGCGGGTCACTACCCTCCTCCTCCATCTACAGCGGGTCACTACCCTCCTCCTCCATCTACAGCGGGTCACTACCCTCCTCTTCCATCTACAGCGGGTCACTACCCTCCTCCTCTATCTACAGCGGGTCACTACCCTCCTCCTCCATCTACAGCGGGTCACTACCCTCCTCCTCCATCTACAGCGGGTCACTACCCTCCTCCTCCATCTACAGCGGGTCACTACCCTACTCCTCGATCTACAGCGGGTCACTACCCTACTCCTCCATCTACAGCGGGTCACTACGCTCCTCCTCCATCTACAGCGGGTCACTACCCTCCTCCTCCATCTACAGCGGGTCACTACCCTCCTCCTCCATCTACAGCGGGTCACTACCCTCCTCCTCCATCTACAGCGGGTCACTACCCTCCTCCTCCATCTACAGCGGGTCACTACCCTCCTCCTCCATCTACAGCGGGTCACTACCCTCCTCCTCCATCTACAGCGGGTCACTACCCTCCTCCTCCATCTACAGCGGGTCACTACCCTCCTCCTCCATCTACAGCGGGTCACTACCCTCCTCCTCCATCTACAGCGGGTCACTACCTACCTCGTCCATCTACAGCGGGTCACCACCCTCCTCCTCCATCTACAGCGGGTCACTACCCTCCTCCTCCATCTACAGCGGGTCACTACCCTCCTCCTCCATCTACAGCGGGTCACTACCCTCCTCCTCCATCTACAGCGGGTCACTACCCTCCTCCTCCATCTACAGCGGGTCACTACCCTCCTCCTCCATCTACAGCGGGTCACTACCCTCCTCCTCCATCTACAGCGGGTCACTACCCTACTCCTCCACCTACAGCGGGTCACTACCCTCCTCCTCCATCTACAGCGGGTCACTACCCTACTCCTCCATCTACAGCGGGTCACTACCCTCCTCCATCTACAGCGGGTCACTACCCTCCTCCTCCATCTACAGCGGGTCACTACCCTCCTCCTCCATCTACAGCGGGTCACTACCCTCCTCCTCCATCTACAGCGGGTCACTACCCTCCTCCATCTACAGCGGGTCACCACCCTCCTCCTCCATCTACAGCGGGTCACTACCCTCCTCCATCTACAGCGGGTCACTACCCTCCTCCTCCATCTACAGCGGGTCACTACCCTCCTCCTCCATCTACAGCGGGTCACTACCCTCCTCCTCCATCTACAGCGGGTCACTACCCTCCTCCTCTATCTACAGCGGGTCACTACCCTCCTCCTCCATCTACAGCGGGTCACCACCCTCCTCCTCCATCTACAGCGGGTCACTACCCTCCTCCTCTATCTACAGCGGATCACTACCCTCCTCCTCCATCTACAGCGGGTCACTACCCTCCTCCTCCATCTACAGCGGGTCACTACCCTCCTCCTCCATCTACAGCGGGTCACTACCCTCCTCCTCCATCTACAGCGGGTCACTACCCTCCTCCTCCATCTACAGCGGGTCACTACCCTCCTCCATCTACAGCGGGTCACTACCCTACTCCTCCATCTACAGCGGGTCACTACCCTCCTCCTCCATCTACAGCGGGTCACTACCCTCCTCTTCTATCTACAGCGGGTCACTACCCTCCTCCTCCATCTACAGCGGGTCACCACCCTCCTCCTCCATCTACAGCGGGTCACTACCCTCCTCCTCCATCTACAGCGGGTCACCACCCTCCTCCTCCATCTACAGCGGATCACTACCCTCCTCCTCCATCTACAGCGGGTCACTACCCTACTCCTCCATCTACAGCGGGTCACTACCCTCCTCCTCCATCTACAGCGGGTCACTACCCTCCTCTTCTATCTACAGCGGGTCACTACCCTCCTCCTCCATCTACAGCGGGTCACTACCCTCCTCCTCCATCTACAGCGGGTCACTACCCTACTCCTCCATCTACAGCGGGTCACTACCCTCCTCCTCCATCTACAGCGGGTCACTACCCTCCTCTTCTATCTACAGCGGGTCACTACCCTCCTCCTCCATCTACAGCGGGTCACTACCCTCCTCCTCCATCTACAGCGGGTCACCACCCTCCTCCTCCATCTACAGCGGGTCACTACCCTCCTCCTCCATCTACAGCGGGTCACTACCCTCCTCCTCCATCTACAGCGGATCACTACCCTCCTCCTCCATCTACAGCGGGTCACTACCCTCCTCCTCCATCTACAGCGGGTCACTACCCTCCTCCTCTATCTACAGCGGATCACTACCCTCCTCCTCCATCTACAGCGGATCACTACCCTCCTCCTCCATCTACAGCGGGTCACTACCCTCCTCCTCCATCTACAGCGGGTCACTACCCACCTCCTCCATCTACAGCGGGTCACTACCCTCCTCCTCCATCTACAGCGGGTCACTACCCTCCTCCTCCATCTACAGCGGGTCACTACCCTCTTCCTCCATCTACAGCGGGTCACTACCCTCCTCCTCCATCTACAGTGGGTCACTACCCTCCTCCATCTACAGCGGGTCACTACCCTCCTCCTCCATCTACAGCGGGTCACTACCCACCTCCTCCATCTACAGCGGGTCACTACCCTCCTCTATCTACAGCGGGTCACTACCCTCCTCCTCCATCTACAGCGGGTCACTACCCTTCTCCTCCATCTACAGCGGGTCACTACCCACCTCCTCCATCTACAGCGGGTCACTACCCTCCTCTATCTACAGCGGGTCACTACCCTCCTCCTCCATCTACAGCGGGTCACTACCCTCCTCCTCCATCTACAGCGGGTCACTACCCTCCTCCTCCATCTACAGCGGGTCACTACCCTCCTCCTCCATCTACAGCGGGTCACTACCCTCCTCCTCCATCTACAGCGGGTCACTACCCTCCTCCTCCATCTACAGCGGGTCACTACCCTCCTCCTCCATCTACAGCGGGTCACTACCCTCCTCCTCCATCTACAGCGGGTCACTACTCTCCTCCTCCATCTACAGCGGAGACACATTGAGGTGTTGCTTTGTCTTAAGCATTATGGTTTTTCCCAGTGACACAAAATCAATAAGTAAATACTGACTTCCTGATCCAGAGGCCGGCGTGCCCCGGGTGAAATCGGATGGTCTAAAGTGGCTTTATTATTGTAACATCGCAGATGCTGGAAATCAATTTGTTGTTGATGCTCTTTAAAACAAAGACTCCTCAATGCTCGGGGAAATGGTCTTTCCTCGCAGCTAAGTGAGAAGCTTTGGGATTGATTTTATCAGGGGGTGATAGTCTGCAGAATTCCTGGTAGGAGCTGGAGACAGCAATTCCCGGCTGATCTAAACCCATTACACTTCCTTTGCCACCTAAACAGGAAACAACGTCATCAGAAAAGACCGATTACCAGGCCCAGGGCTGCAAACTGTAGGTTATATAGTAATATCTGGTCCTGGGAAAGCTGAGTAGCAAGCGATTAGAGAGGAGTAGAATAGCAAATCTCCTGTTACCGATCCTGGAATCACATTCTGAGCCTGGCCTGGACTTATGTGGGATCAGACATGTCACATGAACCTCATCGTATCCTATAAGGACCCCCTGGACCCGGGAAGGCTTCAGATCTTGTGGATTTGGACTTTCTGGCATTTAATAATCTGGTACATAATATGAGAATACTGACACTATATGTGGAGACGAGATCAGCGATGGCTCAATGGCTGGAAACAGAAGGTTGTTTCAACAGGAGATGCTCAGGGCAGCAGTTACCAGTGGGCTACCACAGGGGCTACTACTGAACAGTGGGGGCAGTATTGTAGGAAACAGTTACTAGTGGACAGTATTGTAGGAGTGCAATAGTACTGTAGGACCACACTGGGTAGTATTGTAGGAGTCGGTCACTAGGTGGGTACTACAGGGGGCAGTATAGTCAGCTAGCACAGGGGGCAGCACTATATCAGTCAGTTACTAGTGGGGTATCACAGGGGGCAGTACTATATCAGTCAGTTACTAGTGGGGTACCACAGGGGGCAGTACTATATCAGTCAGTTACTAGTGGGGTACCACAGGGGGCAGTGCTATATCAGTCAGTTACTAGTGGGGTACCACAGGGGGCAGTACTATATCAGTCAGTTACTAGTGGGGTACCACAGGGAGCAGCACTATATCAGTCAGTTACTAGTGGGGTACTACAGGGGGCAGTACTATATCAGTCAGTTACTAGTGGGGTACCACAGGAGGCAGTACTATAGCAGTCAGTTACTAGTGGGGTATCACAGGGGGCAGTACTATATCAGTCAGTTACTAGTGGGGTAACACAGGGGGCAGTACTATATCAGTCAGTTACTAGTGGGGTAACACAGGGGGCAGTACTATATCAGTCATTTACTAGTGGGGTACCACAGGGGCAGTGCTATATCAGTCAGTTACTAGTGGGGTACCACAGGGGGCAGTACTATATCAGTTACATGTGGGGTACCACAGGAGGCAGTACTATATCAGTCAGTTACTAGTGGGGTACCACAGGGGGCAGTACTATATCAGTCATTTACTAGTGGGGTACCACAGGGGGCAGTGCTATATCAGTTACTAGTGGGGTACCACAGGGAGCAGTACTATATCAGTCAGTTACTAGTGGGGTACCACAGGGGGCAGTACTATATCAGTCAGTTACTAGTGGGGTACCACAGGGGGCAGTACTATATCAGTCATTTACTAGTGGGGTATCACAGGGGGCAGTGCTATATCAGTTACTAGTGGGGTACCACAGGGGGCAGTACTATATCAGTCAGTTACTAGTGGGGTACCACAGGGGGCAGTACTATATCAGTCATTTACTAGTGGGGTACCACAGGAGGCAGTGCTATATCAGTCAGTTACTAGTGGGGTACCACAGGGGGCAGTTGTATATCAGTCGTTTACTAGTGGGGTACCACAGGGGGCAGTGCTATATCAGTCATTTACTAGTGGGGTACCCCAGGGGGCAGTGCTATATCAGTCAGTTACTAGTGGGGTACCACAGGGGGCAGTGCTATATCAATCAGTTACTAGTGGGGTTCCACAGGGGGCAGTGCTATATCAGTCAGAACTATCTGCAGTGTGATGGGAAAACAGGAAAAGACGGGAACATGAATTACCCCCCCCCCCCCAAATCCAAAGCCAGCACTATCATATAGTAACATAGCTGATGAGTTCTCGCCTCTTGACAATTCCTTTTTGTCACCTAATCATTGGGTTTCCCATTAGAAGGGCCCCCTGTAAGTGTCTAATTTCCCTGCAGCACCACCACAGGCCAAAGTATTACAGACTTCCTATTGAAATCAATGTGCAGGCAGTGTACGGCTTGTAAAAGTCAGATCCTTCAGAAGGAGAGAGGTTGGCTCTAGGAGCAATGCCTACAATGTATAAAAGCTGAATCCCTCCATGGCTGCTGTAACACCTTCTGCACTTGGTGAGAAAACTAATCCAGTTCAGGAAGATGAGAAAGAGTGAAACGAGAATTTAACAAGTGGGTTTCTCAGTGGTGGAGCTCGGGCTCCCCTCCATCTCACAGCTACACCCTCCACCTTCTATTGATGTTCCCAGCGCTGCAGAGCAGAGGTAACGCCTCGACTGGGCTCCCTCCTGGAGAGATTCTCCTCTTCTTCATGGGCTCTGACTATAGAACAGTGAGTGGAAAACCACTCTATTCTTACTTAATGCCGTACAGTAGACGGTGCATGCTCACCGCGTCAATATCTAATAGAGAGAAGGCTGCGCTCTGATAATTGCTAATGAGAACATGAGAATTAGTGGTCTGGAGAGCTGCAGATTCTGCTCAGATTGGAAATGTCTGCAAACAGTACAGTAGAATGGATTTACCTTCCGACATCACATGATAATAATACCGTGGTAATATGAAGTTCTATTTATACACAGTATGCAGTAAGCTCCTGAGCTCCCCCTAGTGGTGGCTGAAAACTGAATGTGAATCATAAATTACTGTACCCTGAGTGTTACCCCTGGAATCCCTGGAAGAAATGCTGGTGGGTACCCTGACAATCTTCTCAAAGTAATATTAGCATAAAGAAGTATCAATGGGAACTTCTTACAGAAACCACCTGAGAAATACAAGGAATTATTTTGTATGACACTTTTTCCAATTCAGATGCCAGGATCCCTCAAATAATATAATGTGTCTGTTTCGTCTGGTTTATGTAGAAGCTTTGGTCATGTATACGCCGATTTTGTGTTAAGATAATTTCTACCATCCTACCATTGTGCTGCTGCAGAGCCTGTGTAACTCCTTCTTCTGGATGGTTAACCTGCTGCTTCTGAGATAGACTGGAAAGCAAACTGTCCCTGGTACTTTGCTGGATGTCTCAGTTTCCTCTCCTTTCTCTATAAAGAAAGCCTCTGGACTACACAGGGATTCTGTTCTACTGTATTTTTTTACGCCAGTTGTCAGTTGTCAGGATCCACCCTCAGAATAATATATTGTATCTGTATGTATCTGGTTGATGTAAATGATTTGGACATCTGTACACTGACTTTGTGTTGTTAATTCAGTTCCTAAATACAAAATAAAGCAACTTTCAGTCTTCATTACAACCCCCCCCCCCACACACACACACACACTTTGCTGCTGCAGAGAGTGTGTAACTCCTTCTTCTAGAGCAGTGATGACAAACCTTTTAGAGACCGAGTGCCCAAACTGCAACCCAAAACCCACTAATTTATCACAAAGTGGCAACACGGCAATTTAACCTTAATAATGTGCGGATCCACAATTGCAGACAAGTACGGACCTGCAAAATATGGTCATACGAATGGGACTTTATAGAGCTTTCTGCTCTACTGTGACTCCCACAAAGTCCAATCTGCTCCACAGTGACCCCCACAGAGTACAATCTGATCTACAGTGAACCCCACACAGTATAATCTGCTCCACAGTGACCCCCACAGAGTACAATCTGCTCTACAGTGAACCCCACACAGTATAATCTGCTGCACAGTGGTCCCCACACAGTACAATCTGCTGCACAGTGACCCCCACACAGTACAATCTGCTCCACAGTGACCCCCACACAGTATAATCTGCTCCACAGTGACCCCCACACAGTATAATCTGCTGCACAGTGCTTCCCACACAGTACAATCTGCTGCACAATGGTTCCCACACAGTACAATCTGCTGCACAATGGTTCCCACACAGTACAATCTGCTCCACAGTTAAACTCACACGGTATAATCTGCTCCACAGTGGTCCCCACACAGTACAATTTTCTCCACAGTGGGCCCCACACAATGCAATTTGCTCCACAGTGGCCCCCACACAGTATAATCTACTGCACAGTGGTCCCCACACAGTACAATTTGCTCCACCGTGACCCCCACACAGTATAATCTGTTCCATGGATGGGTGCCCACAGAGCAATTGGACAGAAATCTGTTCCTGGAACTTTGTCTCTGCTTTAGTCTCCCTTCTCTCAATGTCAGCAGATCGAGGAGGATATTATACATAGCAGAGTGGAGAGGAAGGAAAGCATCCATGTTATCAGGGAGGGCAGATCACACAGACTGTACAAGAAAGAGCAAGGAAAGTGAATAACACAGACTGTGTAGTTGTGTAAAGGAGAAGTAGATCATCCATCACCGACTCTTCAGGGGTAGGAAAGTGGATTCACAGACTGCTAATCCGGTCATAGTGCCTGTACTATGACTAAGTACTCTGTTACATGACAGATGGAACCCTGAGACCTGTTCATTTTACAGGTTTCATTTTCATAGGTTTTTAATGGATGTAAATGAATATGGATGCAGTTAGTTGTCGTTCCAGTTCTGGCCACCACTTCATTTCCCACTCCAGACATATAGCAGCGTGTTAGCACCTTCCATATTAAGTGTCCTGCTTATCTAAGATTACATAGAGCAGATTTGTCTTATTTTCTTTAGATGAATTCATACAATTCCTGAATATTTACCTTCAGGTCTGTCCCAGTTTATCTGTTTTTTTGCTCAGAGTCTTTAGCTGTGCAGTGAGATAGAGTTTTGTCAGCCTTATCAATAACCATCCCGGCTGCTCCCCTTCCCCCGCTACGGTATTTACATAAAGTGGTTTCCAACCGGTCTAATAATTCATAATATCTTTATTGAGGCGATGTGTCTGCTATCGCCAACACAGTCCAACAGATGGTAGAATTCTCCTGGACTCTGTCGTAAGGAAGATCTCATTTGGTTTGAAGCCTGGAGCAAGAAGAGAATAAAATTACAGTTAACGCTGAACGTTCCTTCTCGAGAAAGCGCCGAGCCAAGGCTGCAAAAAAGCGAGCCGTGGTTATTATGGAAGTCTCCTGAAGAGTCCTGGGAGCCGTTCCCCAAAGTCATCATTTTGTCTGTAAAGGACAAGATGATGTTTTATTTCATTGACTTCCAGCCTGAGCTCCTTCTTATCATTACATGGTTAAAGAGAACATCTTCTGCCGAGGCGTCTTCTTCTTTTTTTTTTTCCAGGGAGCTGCGAGTCCCATCTGAGGCTTGAGAAGTGAAGTTGCCAATATCCACTACAGTGCAAAATGTTATTTTCGCCTCTGTAGCATAACTTCACATATAAGTTTGCATTGAAGTGGATACCGGCAGACTCTCCTCGTCTTTGATCTATTGATGTCTGGGGAGAATCTGGACCATTTGACAGCTGCAGCTCGGATTCGCCTCTTCCCGTTTCAGCTGATCACATTGTTTTTCATCTTTCACTATCGGAGACAGCTCCAGACCGAGAAGTTATAGGGCTACAAATTACTGACTCTTCTCATGAACTGCCCATCCATCATGGACCATTGTCATTGGCCAAAACTGGCTCCCTGAGACATTCCCTGATGGCAAACTGAGTGGTTACGGTGTTCCCATGGCTCTCCACCACTAAACCAAGACGAGTAATAGGGATGTGCTTGGAGGAATTGGTTTCTGAAGACAAAGACACCAAAGATGCTTATGTCAACACTTGGCGTTGCTGTAGCATTCCCAACTAGGGTTGAGCGATAGGGATCGGAAAAGATCGGATTTCACAAAATTTCACAATCGTGATTGGAATTCCGATCCCGATCTTTTCTGGAGGTCAGAGGTTATCTCGAGATCGGCTCAACCCTATCCATGTATATATCATTAGTAGGATTGAGCGTTTGGGATCGGGAAAGATCGGATCCCGATTGGTGATTGTCACGGAGCAAAGGTATACGTCTTCCTCCGGATGGTCTTTCGAATCAACACGGACGCAAGAGGTCGGGAGACAACAGCAATTTATTGTAATCCACAAAGTTAGTAGCTGGCGGCGGTCACATCAACCGTAATAACAATAAGTCCACAGAAGTCACAATCCAATGATAGCTTTGGTTCCTTGGTCCTGTAACTAAATCCTCGCTCTCTGCAGAGCTGTGCACAGGCCGGCTAACACATACTAACTGCTAGCTACAACTATATACTAAGACTGTTACACCTATATCTGTGGGTGGGAAGGGCTGAGTCACAGATCCTTCCCCCCTCACCTATACCAAGGAGAGCAGACTCCCTGTCTACTATGGACAATGCACCATCCAACATCTTCTTGGAGACACTGATCAGATTATCTCCACCCATTGTCCTCACTAGTTAGAGGTATTTGCATACAATGTGCTAACACACTAGACCCTAATCAGCCAACTACACATTGATGTATATAACAGGTTAGAGAATACATTCCACATGAAATATATATTACACATTGCCTATAGTATAGACTCTAACCATTCCGTGACAACCCCTCCCCCTCTCAAAACATGTGCATGACACAATTGGCCTACACAGGTAAATTGGGGAATGCACATCAGTCTCTATAGCTCATATGTCCTCCTGCCGGGATAACCCATCTGCGTTCTGGTGTTGGTTCCCTCGGCGGTACTGAATGGTAAAGTAGGGTTGAAGGGCTGGCATCTGGCAGAAAATCCGGTCGACCCATGTTGGCGTCTCTCTGAGCTTGGCTTCGGGTCACTGCTCCCACAAAGTGGCACTGTAGATTTCCAACATCGTTGCCTAACAGAACATCGGCCGGCAGCCCGCTCATCACACCAATTGTGCATCGTTTTGGTCCATAACCATAGTCGAGTTCCACGGTAGCTTTAGGAATATGTTTCCGAGTACCTCCTGCCAACTCGATAGAAAGGCCAGGGCCCTCCTCTAGGGCCTCGGGTCGAACTACTCGGGGGTCCGCTACCGTTAGGAAAGCTCCCGAGTCCCGGAATCCAACAACTGTTCGGCCATCCAGTAGGACCTCCTGCAAGTGCTTCCGCTGAAGGTTTGCGGGATGTGTGGCAGAGGGCTGAATCCCATAGACCCCTGGAGGTGGAACAGATGGGTCATTCATGGAGTCATCTGGAAATGGGGCCAAACTTTCTGTCCTAGGGGTGGTTCCCAGGTAGTGAATAGGCCGGGATGCCACGGTGGCCCGTGCCCCCATGTTAACAGGGCAACTAGCTTGCAAATGTCCAGGCCGCCCGCACCCAAACCATCTGCGCTCTAGCATTCTTCCAGTAGGTCGTTGTCTAGGGACAGGGTTGTTCATAGCTGGAGGCCGATGGGCTGGGGCAGGGGTAGAGGGGGAATTGTAATCCTGAGGCCGGGCACGAAAGGTGGGTGGCTGGATGAAGGGTGTCTGGCGGACTGTGGTAGTTTTCCGCTCCTCTGCAAACAACCTCTTCCACTGCGGCTTGATGGTCAGGCCCTCATCTGCAAGAGAAGCAGCTTGCTCAACTGTGGCTGGGTTCCGTTCCAGCACCCACTCACGGATCTCAGCGGGGCACTGGGAAAAGAACTGTTCCTTAAGTATGACTTGGAGGATCTTATCGACTGTGACAGCCTCCTCTCCTTCTAGCCAGCGCTTGCATGCTTGCTTCAACTTGTGGGCGAACATGTGGAAGGAGCTTCCCCCATTGTAAGACAAAGAGCGGAACTGAACTCGGTAGGTCTCTGGAGTGACTGCATAATACTTCTGCACCGCTCTTTTAATGGCCTCATAGTCCCGCTGATCACTAGGGTCCATGGCTCTGAGAGCTTCCGCAGCCCCATCTCGTAGGTGCCCCACCAGATACCGGACCCAATCCTTCTCTGGGACTTCCATCAGGCGGCACTGGTGTTCAAAGTCCTGAAAATATCCATCAACATCCCCAGCCGCTTCATCAAAGGTCTTGAAGTATTTATGGGACACATATGGTGGTTCTCTCACTGTTGGGCTGGGGGTCGACGTTTGATTATAATTCCTCGTAGTTATCTCAGCCATTCGCATTTCATGCGCCATTCTTTCCTTTTCATGCGCCATTCTCTGTTCCTCCTTCTCCGTTTCCTGAGCCCTCTGTAATGCTCTACTCATTTGCTCTGCAGTTGCTCCTAGCCCCAGCACTGCCAATTCCTCCTCATACAAAACAACCCATCTGCTCTTTTGGGTCTGTACCTGCCACTCCTGTATCTCTCCAGTCTCCTGGGGGCAGCCCTCCTCATGGTCGCTTTGCAGGGTCATCTCCTCCAGTGCCTCGATCAGTTGCTCTTTCGTTCTTCCCTGGTAACTCAGGTTTAGTTCCCGGGCCCTTAATTTTAGATTTGCCATAGTCCAGTTCCTGTATTCTGAGGTTGTGGCTCCATTAATCACTGAGCTGCTGTAGTCCATCTCTCTGTCCGCTGTTGATCCCACCGCTGCCAACCAGTTGTCACGGAGCAAAGGTATACGTCTTCCTCCGGATGGTCTTTTGAATCAACACGGACGCAAGAGGTCGGGAGACAACAGCAATTTATTGTAATCCACAAAGTTAGTAGCCGGCGGCGGTCACATCAACCGTAATAACAATAAGTCCACAGAAGTCACAATCCAATGATAGCTTTGGTTCTTTGGTCCTGTAACTAAATCCTGGCTCTCTGCAGAGCTGTGCACAGGCCGGCTAACACATACTAACTGCTAGCTACATACTATATACTAAGACTGTTACATCCTATATCTGTGGGTGGGAAGGGCTGAGTCACAGATCCTTCCCCCCTCACCTATACCAAGGAGAGCAGACTCCCTGTCTACTATGGACAATGCACCATCCAACATCTTCTTGGAGACACTGATCAGATTATCTCCACCCATTGTCCTCACTAGTTAGAGGTATTTGCATACAATGTGCTAACACACTAGACCCTAATCAGCCAACTACACATTGATGTATATAACAGGTTAGAGAATACATTCCACATGAAATATATATTACACATTGCCTATAGTATAGACTCTAACCATCCCGTGACAGTGATCAAGCAAATTTCACAATCGGGATCGGCTGGGAAATGATCGGAAATCTCAAGATCGGCTCAACCCTATTCCCAATGGAATGAGATCCATCTTACTGAGCCAGATGGCTCCAATGACCCTCATAAATGGGATTCTCTTCTACTTTAATGTCCTTCCCTTTTCTTCCATTTTCCTTCTTATTTCCTCACCCTGAGCAAGGTATGATTAACACCTCTCCAGGAGACCACTTCTTTGTAAAGACCTCCAATGATCCAAGCAAGATTTATCTGTGATCAATTTTCCTTTCCCTTATATCCTATGAATATTAGCCTCTCTTTTTGGGGATTATCAGTCAGGAATGCTGAGATTGAAAATGAATGATGGTCTCTAGAGATGAGTGAACACTAAAATGTCCGAGGTTCGAAATCCGATTCGAACAGCCGCACACTGTTCGGCTGTTCTAACGGATTTCGAACCCCATTATAGTCTATGGGGGGAAATGCTTGTTTCAGGGGTAGGCAAAATTCGATAAAATTATACCTACTAATTCCACGAGTGACGGTTGGGCTGGATTCCCCTTTAAGTCTTCTCCCGGCGCAGTGCCCCTGCGGCGTCTTCCGGCTGGAATTCACTCTGCCTAGGCATCGGGGCCTAGGCAGGGCCAACTGTGCATTCGCGGTCGGCCCTGCCCGGCCCGATGCCTGAGCAGAGCCGACTGCGCATGTGAGAGCATGCCCGCGCAGCCGGAAGACGCCGCGGGGACGCTGCACGGAGAAGACTTCTAAAGGTAAGAGAAGAACCAGCATTGATTGGCAGAATGTATAGCATTCTGCCAATCAATGCTGGTTCTGCATTGAACATTAAACTTCGAACAGCGAGTAGTGTTCGATCGAGTACAAGTATTTTGAATACTGTAGTATTCGATCGAACACCTACTCTATCGAACACTACTCATCTCTAATGGTCTCCAATGGTCTCCATAATGGCACAACCTGGGCTGAATTTTTAATATTTTATTTTTTATTTTTTTTCCAAATTTTTGCAATGTATACACTGAGAGAGGGGGACCAGATTATTAACATAGATACCACACTGACTCCTGCCGCATCCATACCAAGCCTTGCACAGCGCCACCATGGGACCAAAGGTCTTCTACTTCAGCCCGCTCTGCTGATGCTTCGACTACTTATCACATGTCCGACCTGCAATGCTCCAATTACTAAAAGCAGGAGTACAGCGGGGTCAGTCATGTGACAAGGAGCTGGAGCATTAGCTGAGCAGGGGGAAAGAGATTTTTGGTCCCTCTTTGAGAAACTTGGTATCGTTGCAGCAGAAGAATCTTCTATATGAAGGAGATAACCCTCCTACTGCAGCACAGACACTATAGGAAATGTTTCCTCCTTACACAACCTCTGTATAATATTACTGTCATAGGGATCAGTATAATACTGCCATAGTGACCAATGTGCAACATGTCTTACATTACTTGTGTCAACTCTTATTTTTTCACCAATGTCAGAGATGGAGACCAATGGAGACCCCTCTGTCCTGCGCTTACGTCATGGGAGGATTTCTCGCACTGTGTATTTTATACGCACATCAACGTTTCTCCAAATATTGCCTTATGGCAGGGCAATAACTTAGGTCACAAGGTACTGCGCATACATACAGTTATATGCAAAAGTTTTAGGCAAATGTGGAGAAAATGCTGCCAAGTATGAACACTTTCAGAAATAGAAGGGTTAAAAGTTGAAGAAATGAGAATGTAAATCCCATCAATATTTGGTATGACCTTTGCCCTTTGGAGAAGGAGTGATGGTATGGTCCCTACATATCATCCTGATCTCAGCATCATCCAGTCTGTCTAGGATGACATGAAGAGACAGATGGACTGAAGCAAGCCTACATCCATCAAAGATCTGTGCTTAGTTCTCCAAGATGGCGGCAGGAACAACCTCCCTGCCCAGGTCTGCCAAATACTGTCTGCAAGTACCGAGAAGAAGGTAAAGGGCAAAGGTCACACCGAATATTGATGGGATTTGCATTTCTCTTTTCTTCCTTCACTTCATTTTGGTAAATAAACTATTAACCCCTCTATTTTTGGGGCCACACGGTGGCTCAGTGGCTAGCACTGCAGCCTTGCAGCACTGGAGTCCTGGTGTTCAAATCCCGCCAAGGGCAAACCCTTCTACTTCTGAAAACATTCTTACTTTTCAGTATTTTTCCTGCATCTTCCAAAAACTTTTACAAAGAAAGCCCATTCCAGCTGCAGACGGAGAAGTCCTCGGTCCACAGTACATGTAGATTATTTTGTAAGCAGATCCTACTGTATACTAGTACAGAAATACAAAACTGTGAGCAGGAATAGAAGACCTACAGCGGATTATAACACAGGGGCCAAGGAACTAAATGCAAAAACATAAGAGAAAAACATCTCTCCTAATGCAGGAAACATAATGTCCTATCGATTGTATTCCAAAATGTAATGTCGCCTGAACAAGGAACAACAAGGGTTTAATAGAGAACCCAAGGCTCACAGGCTTCAGATATAATATAAGTAAATATCAAGGCAATGCTGCAGCAGGGGTCGAAAAAATACCGCACAAAGTTATTAGAGACCTCAGTGCTGTCCGTGGTGCTGAAATCTCTCAAATCTACCAGCTCAGCCTCATATACAGTAGTAGGTAAGCGGGGTGCAGGGGTAGTTATTATACAAGCTGTGCACTATATATAAACAGTATATAAGCAGTACATTATACTGTATATAAGCAGTACATTATATATAAGCAGTATATAAGCAGTGCACTATATATAAGCAGTATATAAGCAGTACATTATATATAAGCAGTATATAAGCAGTACATTATATATAAGCAGTATATAAGCTGTACATTATATATAAGCAGTATATAAGCAGTACATTATATATAAGCAGTATATAAGCAGTGCACTATATATAAGCAGTATATAAACAGTACATTATATGTAAGCAGTATATAAGCAGTACATTATATATAAGCAGTATACAAGCTGTGCACTATATAAAAGCAGTATATAAGCAGTACTATATATATATATATATATATATATATATATATATATAAGCAGTATATAAGCAGTACATTATATATAAGCAGTATATAAACAGTACATTATATATAAGCAGTATATAAGCAGTACATTATATATAAGCAGTATATAAACAGTACATTATATATAAGCAGTATATAAGCAGTACATTATATATAAGCAGTATACAAGCTGTGCACTATATAAAAGCAGTATATAAGCAGTACATTATATATAAGCAGTACATTATACTGTATATAAGCAGTATATAAGCAGTACATTATATATAAGCAGTATATAAGCAGTACACTATATATAAGCAGTATATAAACAGTGCATTATATGTAAGCAGTATATAAGCAGTGCACTATATATAAGCAGTATATAAACAGTACATTATATATAAGCAGTATATAAGCAGTACATTATATATAAGCAGTATACAAGCTGTGCACTATATAAAAGCAGTATATAAGCAGTACATTATATATAAGCAGTATATAAGCAGTACATTATATATAAGCAGTATATAAGCAGTGCACTATATATAAGCAGTATATAAGCAGTACATTATATATAAGCAGTATATAAGTAGTACATTATATATAAGCAGTATAAAAGCAGTGCACTATATATAAGCAGTATATAAGCAGTACATTATATATAAGCTGTATATAAGCAGTGCACTATATATAAGCAGTACATTATATATAAGCAGTATATAAGCAGTACATTATATATAAGCAGTATATAAGCAGTACATTATATATAAGCTGTATATAAGCAGTGCACTATATATAAGCAGTACATTATATATAAGCAGTATATAAGCAGTACATTATATATAAGCAGTATATAAGCAGTACATTATATATAAGCTGTATATAAGCAGTGCACTATATATAAGCAGTACATTATATATAAGCAGTATATAAGCAGTACATTATATATATGCTGTATATAAGCAGTGCACTATATATAAGCAGTATATAAACAGTACATTATATATAAGCAGTATATAAGCAGTACATTATATATAAGCAGTATACAAGCTGTGCACTATATAAAACCAGTATATAAGCAGTACTATATATATATATAAGCAGTATATAAGCAGTACATTATATATAAGCAGTATATAAACAGTACATTATATATAAGCAGTATATAAACAGTACATTATATATAAGCAGTATATAAGCAGTACATTATATATAAGCAGTATACAAGCTGTGCACTATATAAAAGCAGTATATGAGCAGTACATTATATATAAGCAGTACATTATACTGTATATAAGCAGTATATAAGCAGTACATTATATATAAGCAGTATATAAGCAGTACACTATATATAAGCAGTATATAAACAGTGCATTATATGTAAGCAGTATATAAGCAGTGCACTATATATAAGCAGTATATAAACAGTACATTATATATAAGCAGTATATAAGCAGTACATTATATATAAGCAGTATACAAGCTGTGCACTATATAAAAGCAGTATATAAGCAGTACTATATATATATATATATAAGCAGTATATAAGCACTACATTATATATAAGCAGTATATAAACAGTACATTATATATAAGCAGTATATAAACAGTACATTATATATAAGCAGTACATTATATATAAGCAGTATACAAGCTGTGCACTATATAAAAGCAGTATATGAGCAGTACATCATATATAAGCAGTACATTATACTGTATATAAGCAGTATATAAGCAGTACATTATATATAAGCAGTATATAAGCAGTACACTATATATAAGCAGTATATAAACAGTGCATTATATGTAAGCAGTATATAAGCAGTACATTATATATAAGCAGTATATAAACAGTACATTATATATAAGCAGTATATAAGCAGTACATTATATATAAGCAGTATACAAGCTGTGCACTATATAAAAGCAGTATATAAGCAGTACATTATATATAAGCAGTATATAAGCTGTACATTATATATATGCAGTATATAAGCAGTACATTATATATAAGCAGTATATAAGCAGTGCACTATATATAAGCAGTATATAAGCAGTACATTATATATAAGCTGTATATAAGCAGTGCACTATATATAAGCAGTAAATTATATATAAGCAGTATATAAGCAGTACATTATACATAAGCAGTATATAAGCAGTACATTATATATAAGCAGTATATAAGCAGTGCACTATATATAAGCAGTATATAAGCAGTGCACTATATATAAGCAGTATATAAGCAGTACATTATATATAAGCAGTATATAAACAGTACATTATATATAAGCAGTATATAAGCAGTGCACTATATATAAGCAGTACACTATGTATAGGCAGTACACTATACATAAGGTGAGTCTGCAATGATCAAGTCCAGCATGAAGACAGGATATGCAAGTACTCAAGTGGCAAGGTGGCATCTGCTGACGTTTTATCATCAGTGTTGGCTGCTCGGACGATATTAGTAATATATGACTCATTTCTATGATTTTTCCCCTGTATATTAAGTATGTAATGAGCTTTCATTGGGTCTCCAATCCCACAAAATCTCATAAGCCCCAACTTGCTTATGTCATGTCAGCACTTGGTGCCCCTGTAATGTTTACCGTTAAACTAGCTGAGTCTTATTGCCTTGAGTGGTCTCCACGACCCTTATGAAAGGGATTCTCTCCTAATCGACAGGACGTTCTTTCCCTTGTCTTCCATTTCCATCCTCACTTTGTAGGTTCATAGTTACAATAGTCAGTCCTGGACAATGTACGGGTAACACCTCCCTAGAGGACCACTTCTTTTTGGAAGCAATAGGAGTAAAGTGTGGTTGGTAATTTGATGGGGCCCAGGTGGGTCCTTGGGTCAGATCATCTCCAGAGGACCTGACAACGGCACCCGGACAACCCCTTTAAGATCTATTTTCTAGAACGAGACTTCTAATCTAGTTTCACAAGGTCTGAACTTCATTTCCTGTCTGCCTGGCGAGTCTGGCGGCACCCGAGGACCTTGCGCTAATTGCAAAATAATTTCTAATGATGGAAGAGGTAAAAAATGCATGAAGTAATTTCATCTAATTTCGCCCTAATCACTTTCCACGTGAACGCCTGGCTTTCAATTTTGGTCATTCATTAATCCCCTGGATTAGGTACATTGCACCTTGTAGACTCTCAGCTACAGATCCAGGAGCACGGACGGACAATCTAATGAAGAATGCATCAGCGCACGTCTCCGAGAAGGAGATCATTATCATGGAAGCCGTCCTCGCGTCGGCCCAAACGGGGTTTAGCTTTTAATATATAAAGTGTGCTTAAATTAAAGAATGCGGCGGGTCGGGGGTCACATCTGTCCGGGGACGTCGGGATGAATCATGGCCTTGCTTTATAAGTTTACGATTCCGAACATTGGCCGTGAGACAGATTTTGGAAGAATGATCAAGAAATTCATGTCTCGAGATTGAAGAAAACTTTCGGTAGCCACAGGGGCGTACCCAGGGGCATTGCTATTGCTGACCCTGGCCGGATATCACATGGTCACCAGGACTAGAGCCAGCGACTACAAGGGGTGGTGAAGTGTGTGGGACCTATCCATCTACTGGTGATCGCCAAGTCAATGGCATTGTAGTGGCGGACATGTGGCGACTACGCCAACACAAAACTTCTCGTTAATCGCAACGTCTGCCAGTGACCTCCTCATCTTTCCCCATAGAAATGAGCACAAAGACTGTCAAGGAATTCTAGGAGGATGACAAGAACGTCTGGAGACATAACTCGCATGAATGTCACATGATACATCTCCAATACGTGACCCTCCTGTGCCTGTGCCGATTATACATATAACCATGTCACCCCAGGCTAAAAATCAATCTGACATGTAACGCTCTGATCTGGCTCTTTTCAATAATAGCCCCTTGGCTATAGGTGGCCTCAGATGCCTCATGACAGGTCCTGTGGATGACGCTGAATGGTGGAGCTTCATACACTTACCGTTACAAGCCTTTCTGTTGCAGAGCCGTCCTTCTTCTAAAACACCTTCACAAATGTGGGTTTCATCGGGGGGTGAGTGGCACGTCCGGGTTCTGGTTTGTAGCCCACCACCACAGTCCCTGTTACAATCCCCCCATGCCGTCCATGTCGTCCATCCCCCTGGTGAGAGAAAAAGAAAAATGTCAATTTTTTAGCATGTAAAAGACACTGTGAAAAGGATAATAATATCAATGCAGCATTTACTGGGTCTCTCCTGTATCGGTCTATCCTACATCAGTCTATCCTTTACTGGGCTATACACCATCAGTCTATCCTCCATCGGTCTATCCCCCATCGGTCTATCCTCCATCAGTCTATCTCTTGCTGGTCTATACACCATCGGTCTATCCTCCATCAGTCTATCCCCCATCGGTCTATCCTCCATCAGCCTATCCTTTACTTGGCTATACACCATCGGTCTATCCCCCATTGGTCTATCTACCATCAGTCTATCCTTCAGAGGTCTATCCCCTATTGGTCTATCCTCCATCGATCTATCTTTTGCTGGTCTACACCATCGGTCTATCCTACATTGGTCAATCCTTTACTGAGCTATACACCATCGGTCTATCCTCCATCGGTCTCTCTTGTATCGGTCTATCCTACATCAGTCTATCCTTTACTGGGCTATACACCATCAGTCTATCCTCCATCGGTCTATCCCCCATCGGTCTATCCTCCATCAGTCTATCTCTTGCTGGTCTATACACCATCGGTCTATCCTCCATCAGTCTATCCCCCATCGGTCTATCCTCCATCAGCCTATCCTTTACTTGGCTATACACCATCGGTCTATCCCCCATTGGTCTATCTCCCATCAGTCTATCCTTCATAGGTCTATCCCCTATTGGTCTATCCTCCATCGATCTATCTTTTGCTGGTCTACACCATCGGTCTATCCTACATTGGTCAATCCTTTACTGAGCTATACACCATCGGTCTACCCTCCATCGGTCTATCCTCCATCGGTCTATCCCCCATTGTTCTATACTTCATCGGTCTATCTCCCATCAGTCTATCCTTTATAGGTCTATCCCCCATTGGTCTATCCTCCATCAGTCTATCCTTTGTTGGTCTATACACCATCGGTCTACCCTCCATCGGTCTATCCTTTGCTGGTCTATACACCATCAGTCTATCCCCCATTGTTCTATACTTCATTGGTGTAACTCCCATCAGTCTATCCTTCATAGGTCTATCCCCCATCGGCTTATCCTTTACTTGGCTATACACCATCGGTCTATCCTCCATCGGTCTATCCATTACTGGGCTATACAACATTGGTGTATCCCCCATCGGTCTATCCCCCATTGGTCTATACTCCATCGGTCTATCTCCCATCAGTCTATCCTTCATAGGTCTACCCCCTATTGGTCTATCCTCCATTGATCTATCTTTTGCTGGTCTACACCATCGGTCTATCCTACATTGGTCAATCCTTTACTGAGCTATACACCATCGGTCTATCCCCCATCGGTCTATCCTCCATCGGTCTATCCCCCATCGGTCTATCCTCCATCGGTCTATCCCCCATCGGTCTATCCCCCATCGGTCTATCCTCCATCGGTCTATCCCCCATCGGTCTATCCTCCATCGGTCTATCCTCCATTGGTCTATCCTCCATCGGTCGATCACCCATCGGTCTATCCTCTATCAATATGTCCAACATTGGTCTGTCCAACATTGTTCTAACCTCCATCAGTCTATCCTACATGTCTATCCTACATTGGCCTATATTATATCTGTCAATCCTTTACTAGTCTATCCTCCATCAGTCTATCCTCCATCGGTCTACCCTCCATCTATATATACTATGTGCACATACAGTATTAAGTTATATACACATGACAGTGTGCATGTACGACTCCCTGAGAACACACAATGGACATCACACATGTAGTATTCATGTACTTTCTGTGCTTTTCACATTTCAATGAATGAGTCTGTCCTAAGTTTTGTCTGGACTCCTGGGCACCCCCACGGATCTGTGAAAAACATGGTCATGTGCACGGGCCATAGAAAAGAGTATACATATGTAGATACATGTATATCACAAATGAACTGTAGTAACTATTACATTCAGTAACTAACAAAGGACTGGGCGCAGTTCAGTGAGCAGAACAGATGGAGGGTCATTGAGCCGATCCATAGTATTGACCCTTAATAGTTAATGATCGGGGGTCCCTGAGTGCGGCCGCCATAGTCATCATGACCTGGAATGTAATACAATGATGAACCAGAAATACTACATATAAGGAACCGCAGAGCAGATCCAGCAACCCATAGAATCAATAGCCGCACTACAGAGGTACAATTACTTGTAAGACGCCCCCTGATAATTAAGATGGGTTTAGGAAGGGGGCGCCTGAATCCCCCCATTCTCCAGAATTCCTCCATTACATTGCTATAGATCCTTGGTCTATACTGGGAGCAATAATATAACTCTAAGAATGTGGCAAAGAAAGCGCCATTATATGAGAGTATACAGTGAGAGCCTCTCGCTATACGTACCCTACAGATGTATACAGTATAAGCAGGTAATAAGGACTAGGTACTACTGTATATACTGTATATGTGCAGCCATGGAGAGATCTACCTGGAACAGTCACCAAAACACTAACACAGACCCCAGAACAGCTGAACTCCTATAATGTACAGGGGGCAATCCCCAAAAATCCAACAGAAACTAAATCATCAAAACAAGCCCTAGGCAGAATAGTGAGTGCAGCTCTGGAGTATAATACAGGATAAGTAATGTAATGTATGTACACAGTGACTGCACCAGCAGAATAGTGAGTGCAGCTCTGGAGTATAATACAGGATAAGTAATGTAATGTATGTACACAGTGACTGCACCAGCAGAATAGTGAGCGCAGCTCTGGAGTATAATACAGGATAAGTAATGTAATGTATGTACACAGTGACTGCACCAGCAGAATAGTGAGTGCAGCTCTGGAGTATAATACAGGATAAGTAATGTAATGTATGTACACAGTGACTGCACCAGCAGAATAGTGAGCGCAGCTCTGGAGTATAATACAGGATAAGTAATGTAATGTATGTACACAGTGACTGTACCAGCAGAATAGTGAGTGCAGCTCTGGAGTATAATACAGGATAAGTAATGTAATGTATGTACACAGTGACTGTACCAGCAGAATAGTGAGCGCAGCTCTGGAGTATAATACAGGATAAGTAATGTAATGTATGTACACAGTGACTGTACCAGCAGAATAGTGAGCGCAGCTCTGGAGTATAATACAGGATAAGTAATGTAATGTATGTACACAGTGACTGTACCAGCAGAATAGTGAGCGCAGCTCTGGAGTATAATACAGGATAAGTAATGTAATGTATGTACACAGTGACTGTACCAGCAGAATAGTGAGCGCAGCTCTGGAGTATAATACAGGATAAGTAATGTAATGTATGTACACAGTGACTGTACCAGCAGAATAGTGAGCGCAGCTCTGGAGTATAATACAGGATAAGTAATGTAATGTATGTACACAGTGACTGCACCAGGAGAATAGTGAGCGCAGCTCTGGAGTATAATACAGGATAAGTAATGTAATGTATGTACACAGTGAATGTACCAGCAGAATAGTGAGCGCAGCTCTGGAGTATAATACAGAATAAGTAATGTAATGTATGTACACAGTGACTGTACCAGCAGAATAGTGAGTGCAGCTCTGGAGTATAATACAGGATAAGTAATGTAATGTATGTACACAGTGACTGTAGCAGCAGAATAGTGAGCTCAGCTCTGGAGTATAATACAGGATAAGTAATGTAATGTATGTACACAGTGACTGCACCAGCAGAATAGTGAGCGCAGCTCTGGAGTATAATACAGGATAAGTAATGTAATGTATGTACACAGTGACTGTACCAGCAGAATAGTGAGTGCAGCTCTGGAGTATAATACAGGATAAGTAATGTAATGTATGTACACAGTGACTGTACCAGCAGAATAGTGAGCGCAGCTCTGGAGTATAATACAGGATAAGTAATGTAATGTATGTACACAGTGACTGCACCAGCAGAATAGTGAGCGCAGCTCTGGAGTATAATACAGGATAAGTAATGTATGTACACAGTGACTGCACCAGCAGAATAGTGAGCGCAGCTCTGGAGTATAATACAGGATAAGTAATGTAATGTATGTACACAGTGACTGTACCAGCAGAATAGTGAGCGCAGCTCTGGAGTATAATACAGGATAAGTAATGTAATGTATGTACACAGTGACTGCACCAGCAGAATAGTGAGCGCAGCTCTGGAGTATAATACAGGATAAGTAATGTAATGTATGTACACAGTGACTGTACCAGCAGAATAGTGAGCGCAGCTCTGGAGTATAATACAGGATAAGTAATGTAATGTATGTACACAGTGACTGTACCAGCAGAAGAGTGAGCGCAGCTCTGGAGTATAATACAGGATAAGTAATGTAATGTATGTACACAGTGACTGTACCAGCAGAATAGTGAGCGCAGCTCTGGAGTATAATACTGGATAATGTAATGTATGTACACAGTGACTGTGCCAGCAGAATAGTGAGCGCAGCTCTGGAGTATAATACAGGATAAGTAATGTAATGTATGTACACAGTGACTGCACCAGCAGAATAGTGAGCGCAGCTCTGGAGTATAATACAGGATAAGTAATGTAATGTATGTACACAGTGACTGTACCAGCAGTATAGTGAGCGCAGCTCTGGAGTATAATACAGGATAAGTAATGTAATGTATGTACACAGTGACTGCACCAGCAGAATAGTGAGCGCAGCTCTGGAGTATAATACAGGATAAGTAATGTGATGTATGTACACAGTGACTGCACCAGCAGAATAGTGAGCGCAGCTCTGGAGTATAATACAGGATCAGTAATGTAATGTATGTACACAGTGACTGTACCAGCAGAATAGTGAGCGCAGCTCTGGGGTATAATACAGGATAAGTAATGTAATGTATGTACACAGTGACTGTACCAGCAGAATAGTGAGCGCAGCTCTGGAGTATAATACAGGATAAGTAATGTAATGTATGTACACAGTGACTGCACCAGGAGAATAGTGAGCGCAGCTCTGGAGTATAATACAGGATAAGTAATGTAATGTATGTACACAGTGACTGCACCAGCAGAATAGTGAGCGCAGCTCTGGAGTATAATACAGGATAAGTAATGTAATGTATGTACACAGTGACTGTACCAGCAGAATAGTGAGCGCAGCTCTGGAGTATAATACAGGATAAGTAATGTAATGTATGTACACAGTGACTGTACCAGCAGAAGAGTGAGCGCAGCTCTGGAGTATAATACAGGATAAGTAATGTAATGTATGTACACAGTGACTGTACCAGCAGAATAGTGAGCGCAGCTCTGGAGTATAATACTGGATAATGTAATGTATGTACACAGTGACTGTGCCAGCAGAATAGTGAGCGCAGCTCTGGAGTATAATACAGGATAAGTAATGTAATGTATGTACACAGTGACTGCACCAGCAGAATAGTGAGCGCAGCTCTGGAGTATAATACAGGATAAGTAATGTAATGTATGTACACAGTGACTGTACCAGCAGTATAGTGAGCGCAGCTCTGGAGTATAATACAGGATAAGTAATGTAATGTATGTACACAGTGACTGCACCAGCAGAATAGTGAGCGCAGCTCTGGAGTATAATACAGGATAAGTAATGTGATGTATGTACACAGTGACTGCACCAGCAGAATAGTGAGCGCAGCTCTGGAGTATAATACAGGATCAGTAATGTAATGTATGTACACAGTGACTGTACCAGCAGAATAGTGAGCGCAGCTCTGGGGTATAATACAGGATAAGTAATGTAATGTATGTACACAGTGACTGTACCAGCAGAATAGTGAGCGCAGCTCTGGAGTATAATACAGGATAAGTAATGTAATGTATGTACACAGTGACTGTACCAGCAGAATAGTGAGTGCAGCTCTGGGGTATAATACAGGATAAGTAATGTAATGTATGTACACAGTGACTGCACCAGGAGAATAGTGAGCGCAGCTCTGGGGTATAATACAGGATAAGTGATGTAATGTATGTACACAGTGACTGCACCAGCAGAATAGTGAGTGCAGCTCTGGGGTATAATACAGGATAAGTAATGTAATGTATGTACACAGTGACTGCACCAGCAGAATAGTGAGCGCAGCTCTGGAGTATAATACAGGATAAGTAATGTAATGTATGTACAAAGTGACTGTACCAGCAGAATAGTGAGCGCAGCTCTGGAGTATAATACAGAATAAGTAATGTAATGTATGTACACAGTGACTGTACCAGCAGAATAGTGAGCGCAGCTCTGGAGTATAATACAGGATAAGTAATGTAATGTATGTACACAGTGACTGCACCAGCAGAATAGTGAGCATAGCTCTGGAGTATAATACAGGATAAGTAATGTAATGTATGTACACAGTGACTGTACCAGCAGAATAGTGAGCGCAGCTCTGGAGTATAATACAGGATAAGTAATGTAATGTAATGTATGTACACAGTGACTGTACCAGCAGAATAGTGAGCGCAGCTCTGGAGTATAATACAGGATAAGTAATGTAATGTATGTACACAGTGACTGTACCAGCAGAATAGTGAGCGCAGCTCTGGAGTATAATACAGGATAAGTAATGTAATGTATGTACACAGTGACTGCACCAGCAGAATAGTGAGCGCAGCTCTAGAGTATAATACAGGATAAGTAATGTAATGTATGTACACAGTGACTGTACCAGCAGAATAGTGAGCGCAGCTCTGGAGTATAATACAGGATAAGTAATGTAATGTATGTACACAGTGACTGCACCAGCAGAATAGTGAGCATAGCTCTGGAGTATAATACAGGATAAGTAATGTAATGTATGTACACAGTGACTGCACCAGCAGAATAGTGAGCGCAGCTCTGGAGTATAATACAAGATCAGTACAGGATAAGTAATGTTCATGAGGGAAGAAAGCTTCCATAATAAGAAACGTGCACCTGCTTGAAACCACAAGTTTCATCTTTGCAGAGATACAACAACCTATAGCTTTTACTGGAGTGCTGTTAAATATACAAAATTGAGTAAATGTGACAGATACATGTTAATGAAAAGCTTTGGCTCCTCCCACTGGACTCCTTCCACCTTACAGCCCAAGCGACAACGATGTAACAGTATTCCAAGAAGTAAAGAACTTTCTTCGGCCATAAAACTAGATGAGATTATTAGCAGAGGATGGAGAACACGACTTGTTACATCATCTATTCACGGCGTCTTTGCATGATAAGTACCAACATCTGCAATACTTCTCGCAGACCCCACAACCTCTCATAAAATATTCAGAATTTATACGAACGCAACGCAGTAGAATTTACAAGCACAATAAATCTGACCTGGAAACCTGCTCTCTACAGCTGTAATAATAATTTTATTTCACACACCAATAATAAAATATGCAACTCCATGGAATTAAAAGATCCAATAAATCTACTCGGCGGAATAACCTGCGATTCCTTTATTGATGCCGCAGGCCGAGACGGAGAGAATAACAGGATTAACGGGGCTGGAAGTCACCGGCTTCATCCCAATTGGACTTGTAAATGTATCTGGGCCAGTTCATTAACCGGCTGCCGTCACCTCTCACTTCAAAAAATTCCATCAAAAAGTTCATTACCCAAATTTTTTTTTTTTTTTTCCAAAAATAATCCAATTAATGAAATTTTTTGCAGCTCGGCTCATCCAGGAGACATAAACATGGCATTAGTATTTATATGTCAGGATTATTAGGGCTCTTGCGAATGTTTTAGTACCGCTGGGTTGGGTGAGACGTTCCATTTGTTACGGGCACGCATTCAGATAGGATTCCCGAGCCAAGATTTTATTTAATGTGATAAGATGATTGCAATGTGGCCGGGAAAGAAGTTTCACAGATTGTAACGGAGCTCGTGCTAAACTGTGGGCGTGTAAAGTTACAATATGTCGATAGCGTACAAATTAACAGGTAGGGTTGAGCGATCGGGATCGGATTCCAATCGGCAATCAAGTAAATTTCACAATCATGATAGGAATTCCGATCCCGATCTTTTCCAGCGGGATCGAGGTCGGAGGTTATCTCAAGATCGGCTCAACCCTAAAAGTGACTTTTCCCATAGAGAAGCATTGACTAGGGTTGAGCGATCGGGATCGGCTGGAAAATGAGCGGAAATAGATTCTAAAATTGATCCTGAAATCTCAAGATCGGCTCAACCCTCCTAAAAGGACCTCAAGTTTTTGGGACCATGAAAAAGAATGTGAACACCAGACTTGACTTCTCCTGCGCCAGTAGCAGCACCATAAATAACACAGGTCAACAGCATTTTTGGGGCCAAAGATATTTCAACGAATTTAGGGTAACTTTGGGGTGCTGATTCTGAATATGTCATCAGTTTTGCCAGATTGGCTCAAGTTTTTGAGATTTGAGATTCCATGTTAGGATACTCCCATTTTCGTTTCTTATGCTTATTGAATCCTTGCACAGAAATAACAGTCATCATGATGATTTATTTGCTCTCTCCACACCATTGGAACACCAAATTTGAAGCTTTTTCTTTGTCCTTTGCTCCATTTTCGTAATAATTCGATACATGCTTTGCACACTATGTGTGGTCCCCAAGCATAACCTCAAAATAGGCCAAATACACTTTTTTTATGAAGTCTGTTATGTTTCTTCTATGTTTTTGCAGTGTATATTCACCACAAATGTAACAGAATGAGTCTGGATCGTTAAGACAACTTCTTCTTGATGAGTTCATGCTTTTCATTAGAAAACAGACAACAACATAAAGTTAGTGCAAAAATCAAGCTATGAACAAACTTTTAGAACACTAATTAACAAAAAACTATATTGAGAACTGCTCAGTTCAAGTACTAATCCAAAGAAATTAATGAGATGATGCGTCGCATTTACCAACAAGTGCTATAAATAAGATACCAAAAATCTCAAAAACTTGAGCCAATCTGGCAAAACTGATAGCATATTCAGAATCAGCACCCCAAAAATACCCCAAATTCATTAAAATATTTTGGACACCAGTAATTTTTTTTTTTTTTTGTTGACCTGTGTAATAGGACATGTAGCAGAGCAGGTGCCCCGTCTACGTCACACCCCAGGAAAGTGCTGAGGGCAGCGAAAAAAGAAAAAGGCACAAAAATTTGAGACTTCTTTGTGCTTTTACGGCTAATAAAGTGGGAAGTCCACACCTTAACCTCTGATACTCCTCCGATCCAGTGGCGTAACTAGGAACCCCGTGGCGAACTTTTGACATGGCCCCCCCCGACTGAAGCCCGCCAAAGACCCCGAATGACCCCCCCACACACACATTCCTGCATGCTCTATTATTCCCCTTAGTGGCCCCTGCACACAGTATTATGCCCCATAGTGGCCCCTGTACACAGTATTATGTCCCATAGTGGCCCCTGTACACAGTATTATGTCCCATAGTGGCCCCGGCACACAGTATTATGTCCCATAGTGGCCCCTGCACACAGTATTATCCCCCATAGTGGCCCCTGCACACAGTATTATGTCCCATAGTGGCCCCTGCACACAGTATTATGTCCCATAGTGGCCCCTGCACACAGTATTATGCCCCATAGTGGCCCCTGTACACAGTATTATGTCCCATAGTGGCCCCGGCACACAGTATTATGTCCCATAGTGGCCCCTGCACACAGTATTATCCCCCATAGTGGCCCCTGCACACAGTATTATCCCCCATAGTGGCCCCGGCACGCAGTATTATGTCCCATAGTGGCCCTGCATACAGTATTATCCCCCATAGTGGCCCCTGCACACAGTATTATCCCCCCTAGTGGCCCCGGCACGCAGTATTATGTCCCATAGTGGCCCCTGCACACAGTATTATGTCCCATAGTGGCCCCTGCACACAGTATTATCCCCCATAGTGGCCCCGGCACGCAGTATTATGTCCCATAGTGGCCCCTGCACACAGTATTATGTCCCATAGTGGCCCCTGCACACAGTATTATGTCCCATAGTGGCCCCTGCACACAGTATTATCCCCTATAGTGTCCCTGCACACAGTATTATCCCCCATAGTGGCCCCTGCACACAGTATTATGTCCCATAGTGGCCCCTGCACACAGTATTATGTCCCATAGTGGCCCCTGCACACAGTATTATGTCCCATAGTGGCCCCTGCACACAGTATTATCCCCCATAGTGGCCCCTGCACACAGTATTATGTCCCATAGTGGCCCCTGCACACAGTATTATGTCCCATAGTGGCCCCTGCACACAGTATTATGTCCCATAGTGGCCCCTGCACACAGTATTATCCCCCATAGTGGCCCCTGCACACAGTATTATCCCCCATAGTGGCCCCTGCACACAGTATTATGTCCCATAGTGGCCCCTGCACACAGTATTATCCCCCATAGTGGCCCCTGCACACAGTATTATACCACATAGTGGCCCCTGCACACAGTATTATGTCCCATAGTGGCCCCTGCACACAGTATTATGCCCTATAGTGACCCCTGCACACAGTATTATGTCCCATAGTGGCCCCTGCACACAGTATTATGCCCTATAGTGGCCCCTGCACACATTATTATGTCCCATAGTGGCCCCTGCACACAGTATTATCCCCCATAGTGGTCCCTGCACACAGTATTATGTCCCATAGTGGCCCCTGCACACAGTATTATCCCCCATAGTGGCCCCTGCACACAGTATTATGTCCCATAGTGGCCCCTGCACACAGTATTATACCACATAGTGGCCCCTGCACACAGTATTATGTCCCATAGTGGCCCCTGCACACAGTATTATCCCCCCTAGTGGCCCCTGCACACAGTATTATCCCCCATAGTGGCCCCGGCACGCAGTATTATGTCCCATAGTGGCCCCTGCACACAGTATTATCCCCCATAGTGGCCCCTGCACACAGTATTATACCCCATAGTGGCCCCTGCACACATTATTATACCCCATAGTGGCCCCTGCACACATTATTATACCCCATAGTGGCCCCGGCACGCAGTATTATGTCCCATAGTGGCCCCTGCACACAGTATTATGTCCCATAGTGGCCCCTGCACACAGTATTATACCACATAGTGGCCCCTGCACACAGTATTATGTCCCATAGTGGCCCCTGCACACAGTATTATCCCCCCTAGTGGCCCCTGCACACAGTATTATCCCCCATAGTGGCCCCGGCACGCAGTATTATGTCCCATAGTGGCCCCTGCACACAGTATTATCCCCCATAGTGGCCCCTGCACACAGTATTATACCCCATAGTGGCCCCTGCACACATTATTATACCCCATAGTGGCCCCGGCACGCAGTATTATGTCCCATAGTGGCCCCTGCACACAGTATTATCCCCCCTAGTGGCCCCTGCACACAGTATTATCCCCCATAGTGGCCCCGGCACGCAGTATTATGTCCCATAGTGGCCCCTGCACACAGTATTATCCCCCATAGTGGCCCCTGCACACAGTATTATGTCCCATAGTGGCCCCTGCACACAGTATTATGTCCCATAGTGGCCCCTGCACACAGTATTATGTCCCATAGTGGCCCCTGCACACAGTATTATCCCCCATAGTGGCCCCTGCACACAGTATTATGTCCCATAGTGGCCCCTGCACACAGTATTATGTCCCATAGTGGCCCCTGCACACAGTATTATGTCCCATAGTGGCCCCTGCACACAGTATTATCCCCCATAGTGGCCCCTGCACACAGTATTATCCCCCATAGTGGCCCCTGCACACAGTATTATGTCCCATAGTGGCCCCTGCACACAGTATTATCCCCCATAGTGGCCCCTGCACACAGTATTATACCACATAGTGGCCCCTGCACACAGTATTATCCCCCATAGTGGCCCCTGCACACAGTATTATGTCCCATAGTGGCCCCTGCACACAGTATTATACCACATAGTGGCCCCTGCACACAGTATTATGTCCCATAGTGGCCCCTGCACACAGTATTATCCCCCCTAGTGGCCCCTGCACACAGTATTATCCCCCATAGTGGCCCCGGCACGCAGTATTATGTCCCATAGTGGCCCCTGCACACAGTATTATCCCCCATAGTGGCCCCTGCACACAGTATTATACCCCATAGTGGCCCCTGCACACATTATTATACCCCATAGTGGCCCCTGCACACATTATTATACCCCATAGTGGCCCCTGCACACAGTATTATCCCCCATAGTGGCCCCTGCACACAGTATTATCCCCCATAGTGGCCCCTGCACACAGTATTATGCCCTATAGTGACCCCTGCACACAGTATTATGTCCCATAGTGGCCCCTGCACACAGTATTATGCCCTATAGTGGCTCCTGCACACATTATTATGTCCCATAGTGGCCCCTGCACACAGTATTATCCCCCATAGTGGTCCCTGCACACAGTATTATGTCCCATAGTGGCCCCTGCACACAGTATTATCCCCCATAGTGGCCCCGACACGCAGTATTATGTCCCATAGTGGCCCCTGCACACAGTATTATCCCCATAGTGGCCCCTGCACACAGTATTATCCCCCATAGTGGTCCCTGTACACAGTATTATGCCCCATAGTCGCCCCTGCACACAGTATTATCCCCCATAGTGGCCCCTGCACACAGTATTATGTCCCATAGTGGCCCCTGCACACAGTATTATTCCCCATAGTGGCCCCTGCACACAGTATTATCCCCCATAGTGTCCCCTGCACACAGTATTATGTCCCATAGTGGCCCCTGCACACAGTATTATGTCCCATAGTGGTCCCTGCACACAGTATTATCCCCCATAGTGGCCCCTGCACACAGTATTATACCCCATAGTGGCCCCTGCACACATTATTATACCCCATAGTGGCCCCTGCACACATTATTATACCCCATAGTGGCCCCTGCACACAGTATTATCCCCCATAGTGGCCCCTGCACACAGTATTATCCCCCATAGTGGCCCCTGCACACAGTATTATGCCCTATAGTGACCCCTGCACACAGTATTATGTCCCATAGTGGCCCCTGCACACAGTATTATCCCCCATAGTGGTCCCTGCACACAGTATTATGTCCCATAGTGGCCCCTGCACACAGTATTATCCCCCATAGTGGCCCCGACACGCAGTATTATGTCCCATAGTGGCCCCTGCACACAGTATTATCCCCCATAGTGTCCCCTGCACACAGTATTATCCCCATAGTGGCCCCTGCACACAGTATTATCCCCCATAGTGGTCCCTGTACACAGTATTATGCCCCATAGTCGCCCCTGCACACAGTATTATCCCCCATAGTGGCCCCTGCACACAGTATTATGTCCCATAGTGGCCCCTGCACACAGTATTATTCCCCATAGTGGCCCCTGCACACAGTATTATCCCCCATAGTGTCCCCTGCACACAGTATTATGTCCCATAGTGGCCCCTGCACACAGTATTATGTCCCATAGTGGTCCCTGCACACAGTATTATCCCCCATAGTGGTTCCTGCACACAGTATTATGCCCCATGGTGGCCCCTGCGTTCCGGGTCATGTGACATCAGGGAGCGTCCAGAAGTAGGCCCGAACCTGCCCGGAGTGAGGAAAGGTAAGTAGCATGTTTTTTTATGTTTCTTTCCTCTCTCGGGCCTCCAATCATTATACTCGAGGGTCTGAAAAGACCCCCCAGTATAATAATAGTGCTTGATGGGCCTGTGGCATCACCTACCGATCCCATCTACTGCCAGGATCGGTAAGTAAATCGGGCCCGTTACCGGCTGGAGTAACTACTGCTGATAACGGCCTATTAAGAAAAGAAAAAAAAACGTAGCGGTAGCGGCTGTTGCCGGGCCCCTAATGTCCCGGGCCCTGTGGCAGCTGCTGCTCCGATCCCATTTCCATACTTACTCTCTGCAATGCATACCCAAAAATAAGCCAAAAAATTTGATGTAGTTCAATGGGACTATACACATGGCCAATTGTTTGGATGGTCTGGTTTAATGGACCACCAAAAAAATTGATCATGTCCTACTTTTTATCTGTTTTCACAGATTCCTCAATTCCTCCGAAATGTATGAGGGTCCATGAAAACAGGGCACCTCAGAGGCAAAAAAGGACCTTGTCCATGTGAATATAGGCTTAGGCTGGTTGCAGATGACTGTGCTGTGAATTAAAAGCACGGGAAGGACATGAGGAGTCACAGGGTTGTTCCACGTGTGCCACCCATGCAAGGCTTAAATGAATAGGAGCCATGGAAGCATGGGTTGCAAAATTGTACAGGAATACGACCATTTCTATATTTTGTGGCCCAGACTGAAATTCACGGTCTATAGAAAAGAATGGGTCAGTGAAATACACGGCTAGCACATTGACCACGGCCAAGGCCACCTGCAAAGGGCCCGAGTCTCTTCTTCCTTGTTTTGTTGCAACAGATAAGAAATTCCCACTTGGTCACTGCTGCCGCCATTGATAACGGAGTGGTCATTTCCAGTCACTACATTGGGACCAAACCAGAAAGTGGAGATCAGCTGGGAGCTTAGAACAGGAATGGTGGGGGACTGGTAAGGTCAGACATGCTTCATTTTTTTAACCCCTTATGAGCCTGAAGGTTTTTTTAATCCCCAGACACCCCTTTAAAAGATCCATATTGGCCTGTGGGTCCTCCTTTATCGGTAACATAGCGGCGGCCATTATTCCTTAGACTTCCCACAGTAGATGTTCTTTCCGAAATTCTATTAAGCCCAGGCTCTGATGCTAGATTTAATAATGCCCCCCCCCCCCCAACCCCTCCTTCTTGTCCATTATGATGTTTTCAGTTACTGTCAACGAATTTGCAGGAGAAACAAGGAAACAGACGGCAATTTGATGGTTTGGCGATCTCTGGAACTACGTGTGACCTTTTAGGCAGTGTCAAAATTTAACGCAATAACATACAGGTTTTATCGATCCTGGAATCAACCTTTCCCCTGACAGCGCTGAGTTATAAAAACCGAGCCTTTCCCCCATGTCCTTTATGAATGGAATGTAAAGAGATTTCAGAATTGTTCATCGATCCGAAGCCGCTGAATCAAAATGCCACCATTTCCAGGTTTTTATCTCTGCCTCTTCCAAATGAGCGGATCAAGGTCGTTTGTTACTCGGCCTCATAAACAGAAGACGTTCTTGCTTATGGATTGATTTCCAGCATCTTCTTAGTTTACTCGACTTCTCGGACTTCAGAACATGGAAACATTATGGTCATCTGCAGAGGAATCCGGAAATGTATCAGCTACGAGGAGCGAGAGGAGACGACGACCTCGTGCTCATTATCTACTACAGCCTGGTCTGGTTACTGGTGGACAACTGGTTCCCGGGAGCTTCATCAATAGTGTTCGGCTGCAGGAAAATGTCCTAATAGCAAGTCCTATTACCCGTGTATAAGACAACTGAGGCCAATAGAGGGGGCTGCTATAAAGGATTTTACCATCTGTTGTCCAAATTAGCCATCGGTGAAATGCTGGAAAAGCAAAATTCCAGAACTTCAGGGCCATAAAGGGATCGTCCCAAGACGGACTTAATCTGGCAAGTCTGCTAAAGAAGTCATTAGAATCATGTTAGATACATCTGTATAACCCGAAAGAGACCCAATACACAACACCCTCCAAACTGAGAAGGGGATACTCATTAAAGGGGCAAATTGGAAAACTGGAGGGTGCAATAAAAAAGAAGAGATGCTCCCCTACACCCATACCCCTGTGTTGGCATCAGCCCCCAATTCTATCCATCCAAGTCCATTAGTAGAACACTACAGCAGCCTCACCCTGTCTTGTCCTGCACTGGTCGGAACGAGGGACCCTGCACCGGAACAGAGGACCAGGGATAACTGAGTATGATGTATTTTTTTTACTTTACCTGCCCCCTCAGCCCCCACTAGGATTTCCAGTTTGCTTAGAGGACCCCTTTAAAAAAAAATTAGAACGTCTACAGGGAAATTGCCATCTGCTGTAAGTGAATACAAAGCTAATATTGTGATCAGAAGTGGAGACAATTGTATCGAGTCTAGACAAGGCTCTGTGAGTTACACAACCTGGACTCCAGAATGATACATTGTAGCGAGCTAGTAGAGAGATGTGATGTGTTTAGCTGACAGAGCATTGTCTAGACTGGATACATAGTAGCAAACTACTGGTGAGGTTTGTACAACTGCAGCTGATGTGTTTAGCTCACAGAGCATTGTCCACTACACAATGAGGAATATAACACAAGGGGGAGACAATGCAGCCAAATCAGTGGTTACTAAACTTGTCGGAAAGCGTTAACACAAGCTCTTCTATAGCTCGGAGATCTTCTAGGTTTTGGGTGGAACTTTCCTTTAATTATGATGTTTTGGCCTCTTTGCAGCAGTTGAGATCCTGAAGTTATAAGTCACTGATGACACTGCTCAGATCTGACAACGCTCCTGCGATGCTGTGTGTGAGCGATGGTGATGCTGAATATTGATCCACGCCATACTGACCTGTTCTCCTGTGATGTATGACCCGGCACTCTGATTAATCTTTATACCGTCCACTTTATGACTTTTATTTCTTATATTTAGACATTTTCCCTTCACCTTTTATATTTACTGTATCATTGAATTACATGAGGTTCAACCTGGGGAGTTGTATTATAGCAGTATACTGTGTATATAGCGTAGAAGGATCACACACATCACTATCACCGCTACACACACGACCATCGCAGCATATTACAGAACAAAAAATTACACAGGGATTCTGGTCATAACACAAGGGTCACATATATAAAGTATAAGCGTAGTATAATAGTTATAGTCTTGAACATAGGAGTAGTATTATAGTAGTTATATTCTTGTACATAGGAGTAGTATTATAGTAGTTATATTCTTGTACATAGGAGTAGTATTATAGTAGTTCTATTCTTGTACATAGGAGTAGTATTATAGTAGTTATATTCTTGTACATAGGAGCAGTATTATAGTAGTTATATTCTTGTATATAGGAGTAGTATTATAGTAGTTATATTCTTGTACATAGGAGCAGTATTATAGTAGTTATATTCTTGTACATAGGAGGTAGTATTATAGTAGTTATATTCTTGTACATAGGAGTAGTATTATAGTAGTTATATTCTTGTACATAGGAGGTAGTATTATAGTAGTTATATTCTTGTATATAGGAGTAGTATTATAGTAGTTATATTCTTGTATATAGGAGTAGTATTATAGTAGTTATATTCTTGTACATAGGAGGTAGTATTATAGTAGTTATATTCTTGTATATAGGAGTAGTATTATAGTAGTTATATTCTTGTACATAGGAGCAGTATTATAGTAGTTATATTCTTGTATATTGGAGGTAGTATTATAGTAGTTATATTCTTGTACATAGGAGTAGTATTATAGTAGTTATATTCTTGTACATAGGAGGTAGTATTATAGTAGTTATATTCTTGTATATAGGAGGTAGTATTATAGTAGTTATATTCTTGTACATAGGAGCAGTATTATAGTAGTTATATTCTTGTACATAGGAGTAGTATTATAGTAGTTATATTCTTGTACATAGGAGTAGTATTATAGTAGTTATATTCTTGTACATAGGAGTAGTATTATAGTAGTTATATTCTTGTACATAGGAGTAGTATTATAGTAGTTATATTCTTGTACATAGGAGCAGTATTATAGTAGTTATATTCTTGTACATAGGAGGTAGTATTATAGTAGTTATATTCTTGTACATAGGAGGTAGTATTATAGTAGTTATATTCTTGTACATAGGAGCAGTATTATAGTAGTTATATTCTTGTACATAGGAGTAGTATTATAGTAGTTATATTCTTGTACATAGGAGTAGTATTATAGTAGTTATATTCTTGTACATAGGAGGTAGTATTATAGTAGTTATATTCTTGTACATAGGAGTAGTATTATAGTAGTTATATTCTTGTACATAGGAGTAGTATTATAGTAGTTATATTCTTGTACATAGGAGTAGTATTATAGTAGTTATATTCTTGTACATAGGAGCAGTATTATAGTAGTTGTATTCTTGTATATAGGAGTAGTATTATAGTAGTTATATTCTTGTACATAGGAGTAGTATTATAGTAGTTATATTCTTGTACATAGGAACAGTATTATAGTAGTTATATTCTTGTATATAGGAGGTAGTATTATAGTAGTTATATTCTTGTACATAGGAGTAGTATTATAGTAGTTATAGTCTTGTACATAGGAGTAGTATTATAGTAGTTATATTCTTGTATATAGGAGGTAGTATTATAGTAGTTATATTCTTGTACATAGGAGGTAGTATTATAGTAGTTATATTCTTGTACATAGGAGTAGTATTATAGTAGTTATATTCTTGTATATAGTTGCAGTATTATAGTAGTTATATTCTTGTACATAGGAGGTAGTATTATAGTAGTTATATTCTTGTACATAGGATTAGTATTATAGTAGTTATATTCTTGTATATAGGAGGTAGTATTATAGTAGTTATATTCTTGTACATAGGAGGTAGTATTATAGTAGTTATATTCTTGTACATAGGAGTAGTATTATAGTAGTTATATTCTTGTACATAGGATTAGTATTATAGTAGTTATATTCTTGTATATAGGAGGTAGTATTATAGTAGTTATATTCTTGTACATAGGAGGTAGTATTATAGTAGTTATATTCTTGTACATAGGAGTAGTATTATAGTAGTTATATTCTTGTACATAGGAGTAGTATTATAGTAGTTATATTCTTGTACATAGGAGTAGTATTATAGTAGTTATATTCTTGTACATAGGAGTAGTATTATAGTAGTTATATTCTTGTACATAGGAGGTAGTATTATAGTAGTTATATTCTTGTACATAGGATTAGTATTATAGTAGTTATATTCTTGTATATAGGAGGTAGTATTATAGTAGTTATATTCTTGTACATAGGAGGTAGTATTATAGTAGTTATATTCTTGTACATAGGAGTAGTATTATAGTAGTTATATTCTTGTACATAGGAGTAGTATTATAGTAGTTATATTCTTGTACATAGGAGTAGTATTATAGTAGTTATATTCTTGTACATAGGAGTAGTATTATAGTAGTTATATTCTTGTACATAGGAGCAGTATTATAGTAGTTATATTCTTGTACATAGGAGCAGTATTATAGTAGTTATATTCTTGTACATAGGAGGTAGTATTATAGTAGTTATATTCTTGTACATAGGAGGTAGTATTATAGTAGTTATATTCTTGTACATAGGAGCAGTATTATAGTAGTTATATTCTTGTACATAGGAGTAGTATTATAGTAGTTATATTCTTGTACATAGGAGTAGTATTATAGTAGTTATATTCTTGTACATAGGAGGTAGTATTATAGTAGTTATATTCTTGTACATAGGAGTAGTATTATAGTAGTTATATTCTTGTACATAGGAGTAGTATTATAGTAGTTATATTCTTGTACATAGGAGCAGTATTATAGTAGTTGTATTCTTGTATATAGGAGTAGTATTATAGTAGTTATATTCTTGTACATAGGAGTAGTATTATAGTAGTTATATTCTTGTACATAGGAACAGTATTATAGTAGTTATATTCTTGTATATAGGAGGTAGTATTATAGTAGTTATATTCTTGTACATAGGAGTAGTATTATAGTAGTTATAGTCTTGTACATAGGAGGTAGTATAATAGTAGTTATATTCTTGTACATAGGAGTAGTATTATAGTAGTTATATTCTTGTATATAGGAGGTAGTATTATAGTGGTTATATTCTTGTACATAGGAGTAGTATTATAGTAGTTATATTCTTGTATATAGTTGCAGTATTATAGTAGTTATATTCTTGTACATAGGAGGTAGTATTATAGTAGTTATATTCTTGTACATAGGATTAGTATTATAGTAGTTATATTCTTGTACATAGGAGTAGTATTATAGTAGTTGTATTCTTGTACATAGGAGCTGTATTATAGTAGTTATATTCTTGTACATAGGAGTAGTATTATAGTAGTTATATTCTTGTACATAGGAGCTGTATTATAGTAGTTATATTCTTGTACATAGGAGTAGTATTATAGTAGTTATATTCTTGTACAGAGGATTAGTATTATAGTAGTTATATTCTTGTACATAGGAGGTAGTATTATAGTAGTTATATTCTTGTATATAGAAGGTAGTATTATAGTAGTTATATTCTTGTACATAGGAGCAGTATTATAGTAGTTATATTCTTGTACATAGGAGGTAGTATTATAGTAGTTATATATTCTTGTACATAGGAGCAGTATTATAGTAGTTATATTCTTGTACATAGGATGTAGTATTATAGTAGTTATATTCTTGTACAGAGGAGTAGTATTATAGTAGTTATATTCTTGTACATAGGAGTAGTATTATAGTAGTTATATTCTTGTACATAGGAGCAGTATTATAGTAGTTATATTCTTGTACATAGGAGCAGTATTATAGTAGTTATATTCTTGTACATAGGAGGTAGTATTATAGTAGTTATATTCTTGTACATAGGAGCAATATTATAGTAGTTATATTCTTGTACATAGGAGTAGTATTATAGTAGTTATATTCTTGTACATAGGAGTAGTATTATAGTAGTTATATTCTTGTACATAGGAGTAGTATTATAGTAGTTATATTCTTGTACATAGGAGTAGTATTATAGTAGTTATATTATTGTACATAGGAGACAGTATTATAGTAGTTATATTCTTGTACATAGGAGTAGTATTATAGTAGTTATATTCTTGTACATAGGAGCAGTACTATAGTAGTTATATTCTTGTACATAGGAGTAGTATTATAGTAGTTATATTCTTGTACATAGGAGTAGTATTATAGTAGTTATATTCTTGTACATAGGAGCAGTACTATAGTAGTTATATTCTTGTACATAGGAGCAGTATTATAGTAGTTATATTCTTGTACATAGGAGTAGTATTATAGTAGTTATATTCTTGTACATAGGAGCAGTATTATAGTAGTTATATTCTTGTACATAGGAGCAGTATTATAGTAGTTATATTCTTGTACATAGGAGCAGTATTATAGTAGTTATATTCTTGTACATAGGAGTAGTATTATAGTAGTTATATTCTTGTACATAGGAGGTAGTATTATAGTAGTTATATTCTTGTACATAGGAGCAGTATTATAGTAGTTTTATTCTTGTACATAGGAGCAGTATTATAGTAGTTATATTCTTGTACATATTGGGCAGTATTATACTTGTTCAGCTCCTCTCCATACAAGCCTATAAATCTCTCTTTAATTGACACATGCAGCTGAATTGAAAATGAAATTCGGTATCTTCTCCTCCAATAACAGATCTCTATCACATTTCATCCTATTCTGTTAGGAAACCAGATAATTGGCATCCACAAACTTGCTGACTGACCCTGAGGCTGACCTTGTATAAGTTTTGTAGGACACTGCGTATCGCGCTCCCATTCGGTTTTGCGGCGGCTTCTGCTTCCTGCAGGGCTGCGTATTAGCTTTCATATGGATCAAAGGTATCGACATATTTGCAGGAACCCTGGAGTATACTTAGCACAATCAATATTGTCTCAATAACCAGAGAGGCAGAACCAGCCAAATGCTTAACCAGCCAAACGCGCTCTCCCTCCGCCACCTGCCAAAAAGCTTTTTAAGATAACTCCTTTATGATGGAGAATCATTAACCCCTTTCTCATTCATTCTCCACAAATGAGCTGTGTTTACACTTTGTACATCCTTAAGCTACAAATTATTCCGAGCGCTAATGATACGAGGTTCGGGATATTTCTCATTGTGCACCTAATGACTCTGGAACAATCAATAGACATGAATGGAGCTGCGGCTCTCCCCTCCCCACAAACCATTTGTACGTCACATTTACTACTATGTGGAATATATAGGATGTGAAGCTGCAAAGGGAGACCATTACAGGCATTCAGATGGGAGACAATGGAGTACAATGGTCCTTCTGCAGCTCCGATCTCAATCTTCTGCTTTTTTTTTTGGATGGAAGCCTTAGTTGGCTGGTTGCCTGTGTGTAAGTATTTAGGATCTCCCTTAAATGTGTACCCTAAGAAATAGACATGGCAGTAGAGATGGGCGAACAGTGAAATATTCAAATAATCGCTCAATATTCTACTATTCGAACGAATATCGAACCCCATTATAGTCTATGGGAAAAAATGCTTCATTTCAGGGGAAGCCACACTTCGACTCAGGAGAGTCACCAAGTCCACTATGACACCCCAGCAAATGATGCCAACACCTCTGCAATGCAACTGGGACAGCAGAGGAAGCATGTCTGGGGGCATCTAACATGCCCAAGTACCTGTATTACGCCACTATCTTGTCGGGATCCCTGTCTGCTTGTGATATGCGCGAGCTGACTTTTTCCCATAGGAATGCATTGACCAGCGTTGATTGGCCAAATGCCGTACAGAGTACAGCATTCGGCCAATCAACGCTGGTTCTGCCGGAGGAGGCGGAGTCTATGATCGGTCCACAGCAGTCTCCAGTGTGGTCCGATCTCAGATGTAGCAATGTTGAGCACACAGCTCTGCTACACTTGAGATGTAGCAGAGCTGGCCGTGCACTGAGCTCTGCTACACCCGAGATATAGCAGAGCTGAGTGCATCACATCTCAGGTATAGCAGAGCTCTGCGCTCAACACTGCTACATCTGAGATCGTACCAGAACGGAGACTGCTGTGGACCAATCTTAGACTCCGCCTCCTCCAGCAGAACCAGCGTTGATTGGCTGAATGCTGTACTTCTGTATGGCATTCGGCCAATCAATGCTGGTCAGTGCATTCCTTTGGGAAAAAGTCAGTTTGCGCATATCGCTAACTGACAGGGATCCTGACGAGATGGAGCCGCAAAGAGCAGGGTGAGTGACATTCCCCCCTAAATAAAGGTAACCCCTAGCTAACCCTCCTGTACATCTGTCACTGTCTCACAGTCACATAGTTCACAGTCTCATATGACCTAGACATTAAATCCACCATTCATATAAATTGGAGGTCACCTGATTTAGCCAGCCGATTACTTTTTCCGATTTTTTTTCAATGCCTCCGTTGTCGTAGTTCCTGTTCCACCTCCCCTGCACAGTTATTGGTGCAAAAAAAGCGCCAGGGAAGGTGGGAGGGGATACAAATTTTTAGTGGGTTTGCCTTGTGACTTTCGATTGTAGTAAAATACCTCGAATGGCCTGATATTCGATCGAATATCAATTTAATCGATCATCTCTACATGGCAGCATATGTAGCTTTATCTGAGAATCAGAGAAGTGTGGCCTTACCGAGAGACAGATCCCCTTCTGACCCCCTTGATTGCACCGATGTGAGTCAATGACATAACATGAATCCACTGTCTATGAATGGGTTTCTATTCCATTTGGAGAAGATATTTAGCTTTTGCCTTTCATCCCAGATCATCTCATTGGATTTCTTCAAAGTTATGCATTGACCTATAGAGAACTATCTTCCAGAAGGTGGCACTAGAGTAAACTTTCCTTTTTCCATCAAGGAAATGTTACTATTCTCCATAATCCTTAGCTGACCAAGATCTGCAAGAATCACCAAAGTCCCACCAAAAGGTGACCTGCAAAAGCAGTCTCTTTAAGGAGACATAGCACCCCTTGTCTATGACTCTCGCCCAGCCAGTCAGTAGCCCGCTTCACACTGATAAGAGACAATGACTTCTAAACAGATGACTGTGGGTGGACCTATCTTCCTTTTGGAGGAGATACTCTGACTTGGATTGAATCCCAGACTGTGACTAGGCTTCTTGAAAGCTTATAGGGATCTTCTTTTCAGAAGGTCGCACTGGAACCAAATTCATATCTTTCCATCAAGGAGATATTATTTGTCTGTTTCTCCAGTTATTGTTAAAATATCATGTATGGTCTCTAAGATTCTGAATATCAAAAGTTGGCTTGCGAAAGGAGATATATTATCCCTAACCCATATCTATGGCCTCTACCCTGGCCTGTCAAAACCAACCTTGGTATTGATGAGGGGCAATAACCCTAAAACAGCGGTCTACTCTATGTCTGCCGATAGGTCTCTCTTCCTTCTAGAGGAGATATTTTGGTTTGACTTTAATCCCAGATCATGGCATTAGGCTCCTTCATAGTAATGCATTGATCTATAGGTGGTGCTAGTGCAAATTCTCTTTCTTTCCATCAAGGAGAATTTATTTGCTTATCCCCCCCCCCCCGGAAAACTTCTCAAGACCCAACTCAACCAGTAATTGTCATTCCTTGTTTCTTCAATCCCAGATCATGGCATTAGGCTCCTTGATAGTCATGCATTGATCTATAGGTGGTGCTAGTGCAAATTCCCTTTTTTTTTCCCAATCAAGTGGAATTTATTTGCATATTCCTCAACCCCCCCCCCCCCCGGAAAACTCCACAAGACCCAACTCAACCAGTAATTGTCATTACCTGTTTCTTTAATCCCAGATCATGGCATTAGGCTTCTTGATAGTCTTGCATTGATCTATAGGTGGTGCTAGTGCAAATTCTATTTCTTTCCATCAAGGAGAACTTATTTGCATATCCCCCCCAAAGAAAACTCCACAAGAACCAACTCAACCGGTTTCCTATTTGTTGAGATGGGACGGAGAAGTATAGATTGGAGGTAACCTTCAGGATTGGAGTGGTAGGGTTGCTTATTTTCATTTTTAACCCATTGTGAGCCCTTTCTACCATTCTACCCAACCTGTGGCCTATAACTTACATTAGTAACAGTATAACCAGCCTGTAGGCCACATAGACCACACTACTCTCCCATCAGTCTACGTTACATCTTCTCCAACACCTCCCCATCTCCGGCATTGTTCTTGAGTAGCAGCCATGTCCTTGTTACCGACTTAGCATGACAGGCCGACCTGTTTTCTTAAATACTTTCCCTGGAAAACAGCCTTCTGTAATATCATTTTCACAAAGCGTTGCCGTAATTAGCCTCATAACCGCCTCATCCTGAAAGCTATTGTGTTTTGTAAGCATTTAATATGTATCGGGCCACGGTGCTCACATAAATGTTAATCATGCCTGGTTGACTTCCAATTACCAGGGCTACAATCCTTTTTTGTGAGTATCGCTGTGTTGGGCTCCCATCGTTTGTACATGACTGACTCCCCATATTGTGCGGTAATGAAGTGGTGGGGGACTCTGTCGTCGCACCGGCTGGAGGGGCACAGATTGTCTTCATCAGCCCAGTTGACCTTGACTTTCCAAGTCGAAGTAAAAAAAAAAAACACCTGGAGGAAATCTCATAATCTCGACTCGAGGAAGAATGGAAAAAAAATTCCGGCAAATGGTCTCGATTCATCAAAAGGCATTGTTTTTATATGTTAAATAAATACAGGACATATGGGATGGGATGGGCGCCATCCATCACCGTGTCTTACGTGTCTCCCCGTGATGAATCATCTGTAGAGAATAGTGCGAGATGGCTTCATATCTATCAGCAGTCAGATAAATGACAGCCCCTTGGTCCCCGGAACGCACAAGATTTGGCGTTCGTCGCGTTAGTGCATAAGGACGCTTGAACTTTTATGGGTCATTTCACTCCATCATTTTGTTTATCTATAGGAAAGAAAAAGTCAAATGTGCGAGAGAATGGAGCCCCAGAGGCTGGAGAGGAGAGACAGATTTCCAAGAGCTCTTGAGATATAAACGGCTGCGATGGGACCATCTACATCCCTCTCAGCTTGTTCTAACAGACAGCGATAGAGTCAGCTCAATGTTTTCTTAATGTCTCCTCCGAGAACGACTAGAAAGTCAAACACCGGCGCACACCTATATCAAAATGTTCTTTCTAGAATTGAGTTACTTTGAGTTCTCTCTACCTGGGTGCAGACTGGCTCGTAGTGTTAGGTCACAGGATGCCATGATATTTTTAGTTGCAGCCATTATTAACTTGAAGGTCATCGATATACATACAATATATTCATTGTGAGGTGTGTTTAGGTTCTATTGAAGTTATAGCCTCTTCCTTTGCCCTCTTTTCACCCCAGACATATAGGGTGGTATTCAGGACTTCCATGGGCACCATCACTAGTTAAAGGGGTTATCTGGGAATGATAAAGCTTATTATAACATCCCCTACATTGGATAAGTTGTATTACTAATATACACCTTGGTTCCCCAGAGCTCTGTATGGAGGGCGGCCAAGAGGCCAGAACTTTTTTTCCCAGCCATATAGAGGGGTATTGAGGACTTTTTAGCCAGTTCCATGGGCACCATCACTAGTTAAATGGGTTATCTGGGAATGATAAAGCTTACTAGACCATCCCCTACACTGGATACATTGTATTACTAACATACACCTTGGTTCCCCACAGCTCAGTATGGAGGGCGGCCAAGAGGCCAGAACTTTTTGTCCCAGCTATATAAGGGGGTATTGAGGACTTTTTAGCCAGTTCCATGGGCACCATCACTAGAGTTAAAGGGGTTATCTGGGAATGATAAAGCTTACTAGAGCATTGGATACGTTGGATACGTTTTATTACTAATATACACCTTGGCTCCCCGGAGCTCAGTATGGAGGGCGGCCAAGAGGCCAGAACTTTTGTTCCTCTCTGCTGATGCTTCGATACTGGGTCACATACCGACTCCACTCTACTCAATGGACCTAGCCCACCTGGAGCCTTGTCTATTACCTGTGCAGGGGCAGCTAGGGAGGCCAGAACTCTTGTACCTCCATGTCCTCTGCAGATGATACAGACCTGTGGCCCAAGGGAAGTGACATAATAGAGAACGGTATCATCTACAGAGGACATGGAGGTACAAGAGTTCTGGCCTCCCTAGCTGCCCCTGCACAGGTAATAGACAAGACTCCAGGTGGGCTAGGGTCTATATTACTAGTAGAGATTAATCAGTGCACGGAACGCACTAGTAATTTTTATTATTTCCTGGATAACCTCTTTAAGAAGACAAGGAGAGCTCATTTGCATAGATTTTTTCTTCTCAGGGAGCATTGCTGAGATTCCTTATACCAGCTGGTTCTGCACAAGGAGCACCAGCATTCCCTATGGTCTCCTGAATCTGAGCGTGCCCTGTATTCCCCACACAGACAACCTCTTCCTTCCCATTTAATTTTTGCAAGTGGAGGACGTTCGCTGAATGAAGTCTCATGTGAGATTTGCGAAGACGATAGGTAATCCAGTCTATTAAATCCATTATCCTAAGTCTACAGTCCGGACCGTTAATTGCTGCATTTTCTTAAGTGCTTAAAATAGTAAGGACTCTTCTCTGGCATCCGATCGGACATCAGTGTCTTATGAGTGAGTAATGATCTCAGGACACCGCTTCACATTATATCCGAGATGTGATCTTAAGTCAATTTGGCCACAATCCGAAAGCAAATCTTTAGGATATATCCACCTATTATCCCGGAGCCATTAACAGACGGCTGACTCAGTGGAAAGGTGAGACTCGGGCGACTCGTAAGCTGAAACTGGATCTGGCCTGTGCCTGGCAGAAATCTGGGGAGATGATATCAGATATTTATAGCTGAATGTGACATGTACGGGATGGATGAGAGCCGATGACATCATCAGAGGACACGGGTTGAAGCCCAATTAATCAGTTTTTGTTTTCCTTATTATTCCGTTTACCTAATCAAGAACATCTAAGAAGGTTGATCTTATTACAACTTGTAGATGGTCCTTAATGGGACGTCTTCTCAGGCCACCTTACTGTATACAAGAATTCGGACACAAGAATATGCAAATAAGTTCTCCTTGATGGAAAAAGAAGAACTTTCTCTAGCACCACCTTTATAGATCAATGCCTGGTTTACCAAAGCCAAACCAGAATATCTCCTCCAAAAGGAAACTCTCTTCTGCAGACAGGTCAGGTGTGAGGTTTTTATCCTGCTTTGCAGTGTTAATGGGCAATAACCTTGAAATAGGCATCTGATGAAGGGTCTCTCTTCCTTTTGGAGGAGATATTTTGGCTTGACTTTATTGCCATATCTTGTCATTAGTAGGGTTGAGCCGATCTTGACTTTTCAGGATCGATTTTGAAATCCGATTTCTGATCATTTTTCATTCGAACCCGATCTCGATCCCAATTCCGATCCCAATGCAAGTCAATGGGATTTCTTTACTAATCGGAGATCGGATTTTAAAAGCAGTCCTATTCACTATACAGCATGGAATCTAACAAGTGAACGCTTTAATTGTTAGAATCCGCACTGTGTAGTGATTTTTTTTAATCCTCTGGCTATTTAGTCCCTCCTGGTGTCCACTTACCTGCAGAGATGGCTGCTCCGGTGCTCGGTGTTCTCATTCTTCTTCGCCTCGCTGCCCCCTGCCTCCCAGGTTAGGAGAGTGTGGGCGGGTTAGGAGAGTGTGGGCAGGTACTGGGAGGGGAGACGTCACGTCTCCCTGCCCTGTACCCGCCCACACTTTCCTAAGCCACAAGCCCTGCCTTCTTCCTAGCTCTTTAACACTAACCTGGGAGGCGGGGGCAGCGAGACGAAGAAGAACGAGAACACCGGGCACCGGACCAGCCATCTCTGCAGGTAAGTAGCTACTAGAGATGTTAGCTAGTCTCCCATTAGAATGAATGGACGCAGCCGGTGCGCAGGGGGTTAAGGCTGTATGCTGGCTGCTTCCATTCATTCCTATGGAACTGCAGTGGAGCCTTCACACTGAGTATACACTTCGCTCAGAATGAATGGAGCATATACTCAGTGTGAAGGCTAACATTGTTAGCTTTTCCCACAATGCTTGGCCAGTAGCAAAGTATTGTGGGAAATAATCACCGATCTCAATCCCACCTAAAAAGATTGTGTTCGGAATTCCGATCGCAAAATTTTCTCGATCGCCAATCGGAATCCAATCTTTTCCGAACACGATTGCTCAACCCTAGTCATTAGGCTTCAGGAAAATCAGTCGTTGATCTGTAGGAAACTTCCTTCCACAAGGTTACACTATAACTCGTATATACAGGTTTAGCAGAACTGAGATTGTTACAGGTGTCCTTTTCATAGCAAAAATCATGAGTCTCCCAACTTGTGGACTTCAGACCATCTGGGAGGTTGTAATATCTGCACCCTGGAATGGAGATGACTGACACAAAGCATCACTCTTATAACTAAGCATTCATTTATAGTGGCGGGAGTATGAATATCAATACTTCTACATATCCCAAGATGTATTTTGGTTTATTTCTATGAGAAGTCTGGTTTCCAGCTCAGCACAAAACTATAAGAAGAATTCCAGCTCCTTTGCTCTACATCCCACAGATTGGCCCAAAGAATACCTCACCAGTATCTTGGGACAATTCCAGGGTTCCCCCAGTAACAAGAAATGTGACCACTTCACTATTCATTAAGTACTAAACAGGATTAACCACTTGGACTCTGTTCACATGAATTTCTTTGTTTTGTAACAAAAGAAGGTTTTTGATACTTATTTCCCTACAGAGATGCCCTCATAGGGTCTCACACTACGTCCTTTCATCGAGGTCTGGTCTTACAGTATGGTGTCTACATTGTAACAGCTTGAGAGTTTTATATCTGAGACTTTACGTCCATTGTAAGCGGCTGTATATCAGACCCCGACTAGAGATGGGTGAGCCTCGCAAGATTCGTTTTGCAAATATTCATGAGGATCACCCACCAGTTTTGACTAGAAGTGCTACTATACTCTCAGACCCCGGATATAATAAGTTGTGGTCCAGGAGAGGTGCGGTAAGATAATAAACTGTGATGCTCTCCTTCCGTCACCTCTCCTGGGCTCCTGCAGCAGAGAATGTGAATTCTCTGGGGGTTTAGGTGTTCTGTTATGTAATGGGTCTCGGGGGACTACTAAGGACTGTGATTGGTCCTCAATGGTCAATGGGGCACAATGATGTCATGAGGCTTCCATAGACGAGGCTGGATGAGGACCAAGGATTCTGTAGAACATGCACCAGACATCATGAGGGAGCCTTGGAGAGGAATGGGAAGGCGAGTATCCATCTTCATTTTTCCGCACCACTTCTGGGCATCGACTTATCATACTCTGGGATCGGAAACGAGGATTTGTGGGTGGCAGGTTTAGCGGAACCTAAGATTTTTGGAAAATTTATAAACCCATCTCATTACAAACTGTTTCACTCATCACTTCATATGGTTTCTATAAGACTGCACACGTTTTATTTACGACATGGCGACTCGATAGGAGTCAGAAATGATACAAGTAGGACAAATAGGAAATAAATAGGGAAAACATGACATCCCCTATTACTTGAATAGGAGCAGAGCTGCTTCCGGTCCGGTCCTGGGCAGTCGCTTCCAGTGCCCAGAGGCATCTGATCGTTACAGGGTTGGGGTGTCAGACCCCCATAGATCAGATACGGATGACCTATCATCAGCATAAACAACACTAGAGATAGGGGGTGGAAACTCATTTAAGACCTTCGTTCGCCTTTAGTTCTTCTTCTGATCAGCTTTCAATTTTCGAAGACTTTTTACCTCCTCGTGTCCATCCCAAACACGACTAACCCCTGGTGGTCATGGAGGGTTGTGCCCCATGTTGTGCCCCACACCAGCCTTTATATTTGTTACCCTCGCCATTATGGCTACGTTGGAGGACTAGTAAGACATGATATTGTCCACCTCCATCTGGACCTTACGAAGGTAATATCAAGTCTCTAGCCGTCTATCATCTCCTAAGAAGAGCGAGATCCCAATTACAAGATGTTTTCCACGTCCCTTGAGCAAAATTCAGTCTCGAGTAGAGTAAAACTCCACGTCACTTAGTATTTTATGAGGATGAGACCCAGCGCTCAGCGGGATACCACCACCAGACGTCGACAGTCCTCAGACATCTGAGACTTCCCTGGCACCGTGCATGTTAAACTTTGCTCCCAGTTCACACAGAAGCTTCATTAATTCTCTGTATTTTGGGCATTTTGGTGCTTGGCTTTGATGTAAGTCTCTTTTTAAGGTGATTTATTGATATTTTTTCATCACTGATGTGCCCTTGCTCAGTGCACGGAGGGCAGATTCTGACAGTAAATATTTCGAGAATAGTAATAGAAAAAAATCCAGAGGGAATGAAAAAAAAGTTGGCTGAATTTCTGGAGGTGATTTTTTTTTTTTTTTTTTGATGCCGTTAAAGGTTGAGTAATTGCAGCGTACTTTGGTTAATGTGGCTGCCTTTAATGTGTTAAGACATAATGGGGACACCTCTCTGGGTGATCATTTTGTTCCTTTAATTTTATGTTTTCTGATTGGGACGCTGTTTACACGCCGCACCATCGAAAGACAAAGGAGGGTGAGAAAATTCATCTCATGGGCATTGGAAGTGATCCTAATGTGTTTAGTAAGGGGGACGACTCGACAATGACACCATCAAGGAGGTTACTGAGAGTCCTCTGGTAATAGTCACACTCCATGTATACGGATGTGGGATTTGCTATAGGCATGAAGATACTCTGTATCAATTCAACGCCCCCGAATAACCCAACAAAGGCAAGAAACTCTTACCAAAGTCACAACAGAGAAGAGAAAACGGCAAACAAGTGAAATATTCCTCCAAAATATACAGGTCCTGTGGAACTCTGCTAAGGGGTTAATCACTATTAGAATGTTACATGTTACGGATTTATTTGCTACATTTTATCAAAGTGGACTGTACCATGATGGTCAAAGAAAAGACGATGGAACATTCCCTTAAATCTAGAACATTCCAATAGGTTGAGGAGTTAGTCCTCATCTTATCGAACTTAGGGTTGAAGTTATGCTAGGGTCACACAGGGGTTCAGGTTTCTGTTCTTCCCGAAAAATGGAAACCTAATGGGCTCAAAAAAGTGGTTACCTGCGGAAACCCACGGACCCAATAGAAATGGGGTCTGACCGGTTTCCACCTAAAAAATGTGCATTTTGCAAGTGATGTAGGAATGGAGATCAAACGTAGATGTGACCCCAGCCTTAGGAGTGTGAGGATAGGCTGCCCAAGTCAAGCAGCTACAAATCAGATACTTAGAAACGGGAGAGGAGCTTAAAGGGACGCCTCATATTTTGATATCTGGAGAATTTTTGATGGGTCTCAGCCATGACTAGACACTCTGCACCCTACAGCCTGGGCAAGGCAAGTCGTTTTTTAGAACTGAAAAGAAAGAGCGAGAACAAGAACACTTTGAGAAAGAAGGAAACTCTCAGCCCAAGTTTCTAGAACTGAACCTCCATTTTGTGGGTGAGGGCCAACTGTTTTGGAAGCTGATGTGCCTTCCTGAAGCTACAGTAAAGAACTGCAAGCTACTCTGCACCATTACCTATTGGCTCCTTCATCCTACACCATCAAAGGAACCCTAACCACCATCATACAAGAGACATAACCATGGGGTGCACCACAGTGGACCATGACCACCGACATAAAGCCGCCCCACATTACTGCACCACCCCTGAGGGGCGCTAGAGGTTTGGTGGAGACAACTATACCCCCTGTGAACTCCTCCACCAGCCTGAAAATATAATGGGGCCTAAGAGAAGTTTTTGGTGGATTCTCCCCGCATCGCTCTGCTTCTTTGACAGGTCTCTCCTTACGTACAAATTGGGAGAGACCCATCGATCAAGCCAAGCAGGGCAGTAAGAAGCGACACATCAGGCTCATCCTCCAATGTCCGACTTGTTTCTGAAGCATTGCGGTATAACATGCAGCAGTAACTTGTAATGGGGGACCCTGTTGGGATTTTATGTTGCCCGTGGTTCAGGCAGCATGAAACTGATGACCGCTTCTCTATAATTATAGCCTATGGGCCAAGCCTAGGACTAAGATGGAAAACAAACAAACATGAAGAGGAGTCTATTGGTAGATCGGAGGGGTGGAAAAGACAGAAGAGATGAAGTCCCCAAATGTGGACAAACATGGGAAAAAGTCTAACGGTAGATGGGAAAAGAGGAAATCTATAAGAGAAATGAAGCTATGAGGCAAAATCCAAAAACAATCAAAAAACATAATGGAACATAGGAAAGAGGAGATGAAGAAGACAAAGAACAAAAAAATTAGGAGAAGATTGGAAGAACGTCTACTGGTACTGTATATGGGGGGAAGAGAATGGTTTGTGAGGCTGTATCTATACCATCGTGTCTCCGGGTGTCTTCAGCGTTATCTACTCACTGGTTAAATCTTAAAACAGGTTCTTCAGTGAAATTCACATCTCAACACCTCCGACCCTGCAAAACTCCTCCTCGGCATCTATATGCAGCAGCCACGCTGTATGAAGCAGAACTATATATAGGTCCACCAAGACAGAACCTACTGACCTGCCACTTAAGTTGTGTGTCACCTTGACAGCCTTTGTACAGGTAGACCCGGTAACCCGCACGAGTAACTATTCTACCAGTACTAATGGAATGCCAGTAACTAGGACACCTATGACATGGGCAGGGTGACATGTGCAGTGGCCGACCCTCCCCGACATCTATTTGGGTCACTATTTTTACCTTGTTTTGTAGCATCACGATCCTCCTATATACATACAGTATTGCACTAACTAGCACACCCAGCCCATTAGTGTGTGGGGACTGAACAGATGACAACATGGACCAAAGAAGCAAATGCCCTGGGGCTCCGCTACAGATGCCTCCACCACTCCATCCTATCCTCAAGCATATTATATTTTTGGTACCTAATACGGGAGAAGAAAATGACAACTTGATGCAAATACCATGTAACGGGATCTTGTTCTAATGAGAATGTACAAGACGTTTCTGCTCTCATTAAGACAAGATCCTAGAATACTCGCATCAAGGATTTAATGCAACCCGGAAGCAGTTATCACTTTTTTCCTTATCGGTGACTGATTACATAGAAGACAGCTTAGATACCTCTATAGAGTAGCTCAAGGATCTCTCCGTGGCTGACCACTGGTGGGCTATGCTTTCAGTAGAGTGAGTGTTATCTATAATTAACACAACCCCACCAGGCGGGGGCAGTCTACTGTGTATTACACCATTCTCAGCTATTTTCTTTATTCTTTACTTCAATTTATCTTTCCTTTCTATTCTTTTCCTCTGATCTGAGGCCAGAAGAGAACTGAGACCTTCACTGCATCCCAGAAGGGGGCGGAAAATGGGAGTGAAGTATTTTTTTATATACTATGTCAAGGCCACTGAGGAGGAATTATATTATAGAATGGTCACTGAGGGTGCATTATACTGTAGGGGAGCCACTGAGGGTGCATTATACTGTAGGGGAGCCACTCAGGGTGCATTGTACTATAGGGGAGCCACTTAGGGTGCATTATACTGTAGGGGAGCCACTCTGGGTGAATTATACTGTAGGGGAGCCACTGAGGGTGCATTACACTGTAGAGGAGCCACTGAGGGTGCATTATACTGTAGGGGAGCCACTGAGAGTGTATTATACTGTAGGGGAGCCACTGAGAGTGCATTATACTGTAGGGGAGCCACTCAGGGTGCATTATACTGTAGGGGAGCCACTGAGGGTGCATTATACTGTAGGGGAGCCACTCAGGGTGCATTGTACTATAGGGGAGCCACTTAGGGTGCATTATACTGTAGGGGAGCCACTCTGGGTGAATTATACTGTAGGGGAGCCACTGAGGGTGCATTACACTGTAGGGGAGCCACTGAGAGTGCATTATACTGTAGGGGAGCCACTCAGGGTACATTATACTGTAGAGGAGCCACTCAGGGTGCATTATACTGTAGGGGAGCCACTGAGGGTGCATTATACTGTAGGGGAGCCACTCAGGGTGCATTACACTGTAGGGGAGCCACTGAGAGTGCATTATACTGTAGGGGAGCCCCTCAGGGTGCATTATACTGTAGGGGAGTCACTGAGGGTGCATTATACTGTAGGGGAGCCACTGAGGGTGCATTACACTGTAGGAGAGCCACTGAGGGTGTATTATACTGTAGGGGAGCCACTGAGGGTGCATTACACTGTAGGGGAGCCACTGAGAGTGCATTATACTGTAGGGGAGCCACTCAGGGTACATTATACTGTAGAGGAGCCACTCAGGGTGCATTATACTGTAGGGGAGCCACTGAGGGTGCATTATACTGTAGGGGAGCCACTCAGGGTGCATTACACTGTAGGGGAGCCACTGAGAGTGCATTATACTGTAGGGGAGCCACTCAGGGTACATTATACTGTAGAGGAGCCACTCAGGGTGCATTATACTGTAGGGGAGCCACTGAGGGTGCATTATACTGTAGGGGAGCCACTCAGGGTGCATTACACTGTAGGGGAGCCACTGAGAGTGCATTATACTGTAGGGGAGCCCCTCAGGGTGCATTATACTGTAGGGGAGCCACTCAGGGTGCATTACACTGTATGGGGGCCACTCAGGAAGCATTATATTGTGTGTTGGGACCACTAAGGGGGCATTATATTGTGTGGGGGCTGCTGAGGTTGCATTATACTGTGTGGGGGCCACTGAGGAGGTATTATACTGTGTGGGGGCCACTGAGAAAGCATTATACTATGTGAGGACTACTCAGAGGGGTTTGGATGTGTTTTTTCCTATTGAGAATTTGGTACTTATGCTTTGGGGCACTGTATCTTTTAGCAAGACCCCTGGTCACCATTACTGTTTATATAAAAGGTGATAAAATTCTTAGTTTTATAACTAACTTCCCTTGCAGTTGGTTTTCTTCTCTTGGCCTTGAGGAGGTGGAGGAGGTGGTGAGAGTCTTGTCAGGTGTGATACAATATTCATCCAGGGCTCTGCGGATACTTTCTATGGCTTTCCATTTTAAGGGCGCTCCTTTCTTGGGCTACACAAAGACTTTACTGGAATCAGGAAGGTTTTCGTTACTATGGCAACTTAACTTCTCCAGAACACCATTGACATTTTTTGTCAAACAATGTTACCATTGTTATAAACAGATGTTACATAAGACCCTCGAACGTCGCTCCATGCCCAAGGTAATGATATTTACTCTTATTATAACATTATATTATAGGACAGAGATACAGATGGAGAAGAGGTCGCCCGAACTTCTGCTGTTGGGTTTTGTCTTGTGGGATAAGATATCTCGTTGCAACCGTTCAACCAGTTACAGAAGTTCAGGTTAACTCTGTATATCAATCTGCATATATAGGTATATAGAAGCTACCACTTCTATCAAGTCTTCCAAGTCTTCCACCATCGTCCATACTTTTATGGGGTTGTCACCGTCCCGCCCCTTTTGCATCCATCACAAATGTATATCAGAATCTGTTTCTAAATTTTAACAATGTTCATCATTTAGAGGATTTTCTTTTAATATTAATGACTTTTTTTTATAAGTCGGGACCTTAACTAAGGATAACGATTAGGACTCTCGTCCACATGGATGGGGTTGAAGTGCAAAATTAGACCCTGGACCGTAGCAGAGCTTTGTTAGAAATGGCCATGTTTCTCCACCAAGCATTATGGTCCATCATCTCATCGTAGGTTGGGGACCCAGCAGATAATATCTGCAATGCTTGTTTGTACATAGTAGCCCAAATAACACCACCATTGGCCAACCACAAGCAATAAATGGGTATAAAATGTTATATCATTGTAGGTCCCCTACAAAGGGGTTGGTCCATGAATTGAACGTGGATAAGGAATAAGGGTTGGGTTAGTAGGGTCCAACCACTGGGACCCCGACCTCCCCTTCAGATCATGAGACAACTGGACATTTTGGCTAATGCTCAATTTAGTGACATGTTTCCATGAATGGGACCATTATGCAATTCAAGCATAAGACTCAGGACTCCATTCTCCTGATCAGTAATGATGCCAGGGGTCAAACTACCAATAATCCGGCACTCATCACCTATTCTAGGTATAGGGGATACATTTTGGTGATGGTACAACCTCTTTAAGTTGAACATCCCATAAATTCATTTGGTGTCTACTGTCTTTATGTCAATGGGATGTCTTGTATTCCATTAGCCATTGTATTGACTGAGGGCCCCCACCTACTATGTGCCATTTAGAGTACTTGTGTGTCATTATGTGGCAGGTGGATCTTGGAGACAGTAGGGTGAGTGACTGACACCTCCGCACCCCCAATAGCATCACCTCAAGCAATTCAGTAGACCAGATGTCTAAACCTTGGAGGTGCTAAATGGTTTGGAGTACTTTCTTTACTTAGATGGTAGACGATATTTTGCAAGAGAAGAGAACATAAGCTATTGTGACAGATAAAAGCAGAAGGAACGCACTGCTCCGTGTCACCGTTTCGGAAAACCATTATCTGTCAAACACTCCGCTCCAAGTTATGTAGCCAAAAGCACAGGAGAAGTGACCAATCCTTAACAGAGTGAAATAAGGTGAACAGACAAACGTCTCGGAGGAACCTTGGAGGAACCCATCATAGTCGTCTGTTTTATGGTGGAAGATCACAAAAAAAAACAAAGCATATATATAGGGCACGCTTCTATCTGCACATTCACAAAGAAACAAACAGTACAGTAGCATGCAAAGTCACAACGCATTAGCGTTTACTATCGGGAGGAACATTTTATTGAACATTTGACCTTTTTCTCTTCTAGGATGCTTGTCTGGCAGCAGATGCTCCTCTGTCTGATCAAGAAGGAGAAAAAAAAAACGTGCCAACTCTGGTCACAAGTTCAAAGCCAGAAACTGAAGTCCGACCTAGACTCGAAATGCAGTAAAAGCTTAAATTGGCCACCAAGGAGTAACAAGGTTAAAATAAGATCACCTTCCCAAAGTCGTTGCACTAAAAGAAGTGTTGAATCAATGAAAGATAATACACCTGCATGCGTTTACATCTCCCGAAATGCTCATCATGTAATGCCCAGTGCTGGCCACCGCTCCATCCCCAGGATGTATGTCATCGATACCGTCCAAGAGAGGACTGTCGTACAGGTCAGACGGATATTGCCCAAACATAAATAAGACATTAGATGGTTGACAGGTCATGCCGATAGTGCCAGCCTTGGTCAATGTTAGTCTAAAGCACCTCTAGACCAATAGATGGCATATTAATTGCGAATATAATATGAACTGGTCATCGGGAGTAGAAGGTCAAGCTAAAAATTTGTTTGATAGAACTGCATCTGCTTCCGTAGCTAAGTGGACATCAACGTGAATATTCTTAACACTGGCAGACCGTTTCTGCAGCCTCAGTGATCTATGTTTTATACATGGACCAGGACTGCATGGACGTAGCATGAGGAACCCAAGGTTATGTCCTCCCAATGTCATAGAGTTAAGCCCTTTATGATATAAATAGGAAACCCATTCAGCAATAGGACCTATTGAGGCTGAACCTAGATGGGCAATGCATGACCCAAGTAGATTATGTCTTCCAAAAGTTATAGCCTGAAACAGGTCACCCATATATATGATCTATATAAGGCCACCGGGAATTATAGGACCAATGGAGGTTGAAAGAGTGCCCAAAGCCTTGGTTTTCTGGTGGACCATCATGTCTACTGTAATTAAATGGTCATTAGCCCCACCATGCTCAACAATGGTAGACCGATTCTACATACCTAGGGTTCTGGGCAAGATGGGATATGTATGAACCAAGCAGAAAAGAGGCACTTTTTTGTCTTAACCCTAACCAATCACTGGCAGGGTGCCTCTGGATCCCTGGGGATTTATGTCTTATACAAATGGCTGAGCCTTGATGGGAGTTGCATGATCCAAGAAAATTTTGGCTACCAAATTTCAAAGAGGAAGACACCTTATCCGAACAACCAGAAGCTGGCCACCTAGGAATATAATGTGAATAGAGCAACCAAGAGTAATAGGACCGTGAGGACCACTCAAAATTTTGGTTGGAGCCAAAGGATTTTGATAGACCTTAAAGTCTTCTATAAATAGTCATTAGCCCCATTATCCTCAACAATAGTAGATGACTTCTATATCCGTAGAGTCCAGGACTCCATTGGTTACAAGTAAACCAAAGTATGATACCCACTTTCAAGGAGAGAGGCGCCTTTCTTGTCTGACCACCAGCAAACCCCCAGAGTATAGGCTATAACAAGAAGAAACAGGACCAATGGAGGTCGGAAGGATGTTGATAGAACCTATAGACCTGTAGATGTTTCCATCTTACTTAATGGTGAGAGGTCATAGGAGAGAAAATGTAATATGACATGCCAGCCCTCCAAAATAAAATGGACCCATTCTATCAGAGCGAGAGCCGCTATTTGCGTATCTTCTCTTCGTTTAGTAGAGGAGGGGTCACAAAGGAAAGGAAAAGTCGACTCAAATTGATTTATTTCTGATAACATAAAATACACATAAAAGCTTTTCCTAACCATGAACACATTTTTGTGCGTTGAAGGACGAGATTTCTCATTATTGGAACTCGCTAGTAAACAGATTGTAATGTGCTAAACCAATGTAACATTGACACTTTCCGACACCAATGTGGTTCATAACAATAGAGCAGCATTTCCCACCCAATTCCATGTACCTCTTCAATGGATTAATGCCGAAGATTTCGGTACAAGGGAAGAATAAGCAGGATGAGATCTACAAAAGCAAATGTACCGAGCACATAAAACAAGAACCACTCCAGAGCCATCAATGCCTGGATTGTCAAATGGAAATTCTAATGTAATTTGCCAGACTCCTACACAGGTACTCTGCATTTATTGTGCCTTGTGAAGGACACAGCTGAAACCCGAGAACACAAAGACTCCGGATATGAGAGTCTAATGATAAGTCTTTTTTATTGGACTGTATACTCATGTTGATTCAGTTCACTTATCGAATGTTCTAATGATGCAAGGTTACAAGCTCAACAAAAGTGTTAAAGTTTAACCCAACATCGTCAAGTAAGTCAGATATCAATGTAGGCTGCTCATCTAGTACTCTGATCAATCAGTCCAACCCAAGAGCTCTTCTAGTAATGTGGTGAACCAGTACAACCCCCATGGGTCAGTCCTACCCAGGAGGCTCCTCTAGCAATGTGGTGAACCAGTACAACCCCCATGGATCAGTCCAACCTAGGAGGCTCCTCTAGTAATGTGGTAAACCAGTACAACCCCCATGGATCAGTCGAACCCAAGAAGCTCCTCTAGTAATGTGGTGAACCAGTACAACCCCCATGGATCAGTCGAACCCAAGAAGCTCCTCTAGTAATGTGGTGAACCAGTACAACCCCCATGGATCAGTCGAACCCAAGAAGCTCCTCTAGTAATGTGGTGAACCAGTACAACCCCCATGGGTCAGTCCTACCCAGGAGGCACCTCTAGTAATGTGGTGAACCAGTACAACCCCCATGGGTCAGTCCTACCCAGGAAGCTCCTCTAGTAATGTGGTGAACCAGGACAACCTATGGGGACCAGTACAACCCAGGAGCTCCTCTAGTAATGTGGTGAACCAGTACAACCCCCATGGGTCAGTCCTACCCAGGAGGCACCTCTAGTAATGTGGTGAACCAGTACAACCCCCATGGGTCAGTCCTACCCAGGAAGCTCCTCTAGTAATGTGGTGAACCAGGACAACCTATGGGGACCAGTACAACCCAGGAGCTCCTCTAGTAATGTGGTGAACCAGTACAACCCCCATGGGTCAGTCCTACCCAGGAGGCACCTCTAGTAATGTGGTGAACCAGTACAACCCCCATGGGTCAGTCCTACCCAGGAAGCTCCTCTAGTAATGTGGTGAACCAGGACAACCTATGGGGACCAGTACAACCCAGGAGCTCCTCTAGTAATGTGGTGAACCAGTACAACCCCCATGGGTCAGTCCTACCCAGGAGGCACCTCTAGTAATGTGGTGAACCAGTACAACCCCCATGGGTCAGTCCTACCCAGGAAGCTCCTCTAGTAATGTGGTGAACCAGGACAACCTATGGGGACCAGTACAACCCAGGAGCTCCTCTAGTAATGTGGTGAACCAGTACAACCCCCATGGGTCAGTCCTACCCAGGAGGCACCTCTAGTAATGTGGTGAACCAGTACAACCCCCATGGGTCAGTCCTACCCAGGAAGCTCCTCTAGTAATGTGGTGAACCAGGACAACCTATGGGGACCAGTACAACCCAGGAGCTCCTCTAGTAATGTGGTGAACCAGTACAACCCCCATGGGTCAGTCCTACCCAGGAGGCACCTCTAGTAATGTGGTGAACCAGTACAACCCCCATGGGTCAGTCCTACCCAGGAAGCTCCTCTAGTAATGTGGTGAACCAGGACAACCTATGGGGACCAGTACAACCCAGGAGCTCCTCTAGTAATGTGGTGAACCAGTACAACCCCCATGGGTCAGTCCTACCCAGGAAGCTCCTCTAGTAATGTGGTGAACCAGTACAACCCCTGAGGACCAGTCCAACCCAGGAGGCTCCTCTATTAATGTGGTGAACCAGTACAACCCCTGAGGATCAGTCCAACCCAGGAGGCTCCTCTAGTAATGTGGTGAACCAGTACAACCCCCATGGGTCAGTCCTACCCAGGAAGCTCCTCTAGTAATGTGGTGAACCAGTACAACCCCTGAGGACCAGTCCAACCCAGGAGGCTCCTCTATTAATGTGGTGAACTAGTACAACCCCTGAGGACCAGTCCAACCCAGGAGGCTCCTCTATTAATGTGGTGAACCGGTACAACCTCCGTGGATCAGTACAACCCAGGAAGCTCCTCTAGTAATGTGGTGAACCAGTACAACCCCCGTGGACCAGTCCAACCCAGGAGGCTCCTCTAGTAATGTGGTGAACCAGTACAAACCCCATGAGTCAGTCCTACCCAGGAAGCTCCTCTAGTAATGTGGTGAACCAGTACAACCCCTGAGGACCAGTCCAACCCAGGAGGCTCCTCTAGTAATGTGGTGAACCAGTACAACCCCCGTGGATCAGTACAACCCAGAAGGCTCCACTAGTCATGTGGTGAACGATCCCACTAATTCCTGGCACTACACTCTTTGATTCCATTAGGTGTTCTGAAATGTGTTACCGGCTGGAACGTAAGCACTTATTGATCTGTTCCAGTAGGGGGCATCTGCTAGTCTCCAGAGACCTTTAAAATGGTGTTCAGGGAATTTACTAATACTTACCTATCTTGCCAAATAACGGAAATGACCTCAATACAGTACACTGTGCTGAAAAACTGTATATTGGGTCCCGGGTCACTGCAACTCAGCCCCATTCAAATGAATAGGAGAATATGTACAACCATTAAGTGTAACTTGAATTTATTATCACAGTGAAATCAATGATGTTCACCATAAGACGGAACCTTTCAATGATTTATCAGATGGAGACTTAATAAGCCACAGAGAAGGCGGCAGGTACAGGAGCACAGAGTCATCAGAAGAGGGTATTATATAAAACAGAAGATTTATTACAGAGAACATTGTCCTATAAGTATCCAGAAGCCTCCTCACCGTCAGGTGGGGATCCCAAGGAACCACAGACAATGATGTCTCCGCAAAGTGTTGAGAGTCGAAATGAGTTTGTAAGAGCCTAAGAAGCGTCAAGTCAGAGGTCGATAATAGAGGGAATATGCGGATCTGCTGCCTCTGGTATAAATGAGCTTGGCTACTTCATTTTGCCTCCACTGAATTCAATTATTTAATCACTAAATGCATGTATTATTCCCATCTGACAATAGATGTTCATTTATGACTCCTGAATAAAACAGGTAGGAGAGATGGATGAGCAGAATTTTAATTAAACATTTGTCATGACTCATTCGGAGCTGTGAAATATGTGAGCGTGTGTGACGGCCAGATTACAGGGAAAACAATTAATAATTAAAGTTGTAGACGGTTCTTCTAAGAATATTGCTTGACCGGGTCTCCTCCCAGGAGAGGGCGGCAGTGAGCTGCCATCACTTCCCGCTCCTGATCATTGTAATAGAGCGATCTACGCTTCCGTTTATTGAAAGGACATATCCATCTATTGACCTACCATTGGGTTGGCTGGTTGGGTAAGACAACAATTGCATAAGCTGGCTTGTGTCTAGGGGCAGCCCGGCCATTAACACTCTTGGCTCATCTTCTATTATCTCACCATTTTATGTTCTGGTTCTAAAAGGCAATCAAGTTGACAGCCAGAATACGGGGACTATCATTAAAGTTGTAGACTGTTCCTCTAAGAACTTTGCTTGAACGTATCTCCTGCCAGTAGTGGGCAGCAGTGAGCTGCAGAGAGTGTAACCCATGAGTTCCCACTCTTGATCCATTAGGTTACCCAGGTTGTTGTGCTTCAGTAGATTAAAAGGATATATCCATGCACTGACCCAGCATTGGGTTGGCTGGTTGTGTAGATCGACCATTGGATCAGCTTGCTTGTGTCTATGGGCAAACAGGACATTACCATGATTTGCCGATCTTCTATAATCACCCAATTTTTGGACATGTTGTTGGTCTGGATACACTAGGCAGAGCGATGTCTAGATTACAGGAGAAATATCTAATAGCTGAAATTTTAATGTATTCTTCCAGGAATATTACTTGACCAGGTTTTATGCCAATAGGGGGAAGCAGTGAGTTGCATGGAGTGTAGTGACCCATGAGTTCTCCCTGATCCAATGGAGTAATCTAGTCATTGTGGTTGTCATCTGGTTTCAGTCAAGTTGCAAAGATCTATCCACGAACTGATTGATTGATTGATTGATTGATCAACCAACTGACTGATTAGCTTAACCACTGGATCAGCTTGCGCGAGTCTACTAGCCATAAAACTAGTATCACACTTTGACGATTATCACACCACGCAATGTTGGTTGGATCCACTATTTAACCAATTTAATGGTATCTCCATTTAAATTCAGTTTTCTAAATAGGCATCAGGCAATCTGAGACAGACTGGTTACCAAAATTCTACCTTGATCTAGACACCATCAAATCTATGTAGGCATGTGGCTTCTGACAACTACCTGGAAAAAACTAGTTGCGAAGGAGAGTATCCATAACATCTAGATTGTCAGTCCCCAACTGTTCATCAAAAAGTTGGATTGACCCTAAGTGTGCAGAGGAGGGAAAAGTAGAACATCCAATACTTATCCAAGGCTGTAAGGGACATCTATCTCAAGCTTTACCAGCTTAGATAGGACTTCGGCCAATACTAAGAGAACTCGTTTCCCACTAACTACCAAGTAAATGGGGTCACAACTGCTCAGAGAATCGGTTGATACCATGTTTCCATAGACGATATACTGTATATTGGTCACAGGTAAACAGACAAGTTGACATCAAGAAAATGAAGGTCATTACTGTTACAAGCAATGGCCTCCTAACACCTTGGTAGTACTGTAGACCCAATAGTTGGACACTGCCTAGGTTGCATATACCGTACTGATCCTTCTATGTGTTGGACACTGCTGTTTGGTCTTTGCCATCTTATTCTGCACCTCCTTTTTTGTCCATTGGGCTTGATATTTAACTGAGACTCCATTGTCACCTTGGCTGTCTCTGCCTATCACTGACATCTCTTCTGTGAACCAGTTTATACCCAAGACCAAACGTCCTTGTGGGACTCTGGTGAAGATGGGGACGGTGCTGTAAACACTGCTTCACATTACTCAGTTGCTTCCCCACCACTTTTCATGGTACCAAGAGGTATAGCGGGGACACGAGGATTAGCAATGCGAAGGAACACTCTTAAAAATCAAGAGAAAACTGCAATACCCAATTATTCCACCCCGATTCAGTCCATTGCTCACATCCAGACCGATTGACATTAAAATAGATCCCCCCACCGATGCTAAACCATTATTGATTGCCCACATTATTTTTAATGAAGAGCCTGCTCATTTTTTGACCATTTTGTTCGAAATCCTGAATATTTTTTTGTTAAAAGTTCCCAATTTCCCTCCGTTGAAATACCAATCTATTCCTATACTACAGAGCCTCGGCTTACCCTCGCAATCTCAAATCACAGCGGGGTTGCTGATAAAATATCCATCCTTTAATTTGCAGACCTCATCCCGTGAATTTCAATGAACCACATGTTCCTTTTTCCAAGATTGCATCCAAAATAAAAGTCCCTCTTGGAGACAACGATACCATCGACCATTGCTCTAGTGCTAATAGTGTTACAATGTGCAAATGGAGATCATGGTGAGGGCCCCCAGGCTGGAAGGCCCCCGCTCCGTGTGCACTTATGTCACTATAGACATAGGCTCACGTGGGAGACTGCTGGGTGCTGTTCTTTATATCTCGAGGACCCATTTTAGCTGCTCATCCATTGGACGCCACCAGATTACCCATCTCATACAGCCATTAGGGTTGAGCAGATCTTGAGATTTCAGGATCATTTTTAAAATCTGATTTTTGTTCACTTTCCAGCCGATCCCCATCGTGATTGTGAAATTTGCTCAATTGCCGATCGGGATCCGATCTTTCCCAATCGTTGAACCCTAATAGCCATGCATTGGATAGAATCCAACATAAAGATTGCTGAATGTCATATCATGACTAGAGATGAGCGAAGCAGTTTGGATCAAATTGAATTTAACCTAAAAATTTCTGTACAATCCAAACTCAAAACTTTTGGGGTTCATCATCAACAAATCACCAGTATATTCTGTTCAGATCCCAGTGGACGTGCAGTAACATAATAAACCATTGTACTCATCTTCCCGCACCTCTCCTGGGCGTTCTCATGGTGTCCAGCACTCCCTTGATATCCTCTTTCGGGTTCAAGATTGACATCACATGCCTGTGATCAACACTGAGGACAACATGATGTCGACACACCCATTAAGAGGGCTCAGTGGTTGCCCACTCAGGAGGCTAAAAGATGCCTGGAAAGAAGACCAATTGCCATAACATAAGAAACCCTAGAGCGGAATAACAACGTATGGGTGGTGAATGGGGTTGAGCCGATCTTGAATTTTTTGGATTGATTTTGAAATCCGATTTCCGATCATTTTTCATTCGAACCTGATCTCGATCCCAATTCCGATCCCAATGCAAGTCAGTGGGATTTTTTTACTAATCGGAGATCGGATTTTCAAAACAGTCCTATTCACTATACAGCATCAAATTTAACGCTTTAATTGTTAGAATCCGCGCTGTGTAGTGAGTTTTTTAAATCACTAAGTAGTCAGAGGATTTTTTTTTAATCCTCTGGCTACTTAGTCCCCTCTGGTGTCCACTTACCTGCAGAGATGGCTGGTCCGGTGCCCAGTTTTCTCGTTCTTCTTCGCCTCGCTGCCCCCGCCTCCCAGGTTAGGAGAGTGTGGGCGGGTACTGGGAGGGGAGAAGTCACGTCTCCCCGCCCTGTACCCGCCCACACTCTCCTAAGAGACAAGCCCTGCCTTCTTCCTAGCTCTTTAACACTAACCTGGGAGGCGGGGGCAGCGAGGCGAAGAAGAACGAGAACACCGGGAACCAGAGCAGCCATCTCTGCAGGTAAGTAGCTACTAGAGATGTTAGCTAGTCTCCCATTAGAATGAATGGATGCAGCCGGCGCACAGGGGGTTAAGGCTGTGTGCCGGCTGCTTCCATTCATTCCTATGGAACCGCAGCAGAGCCTTCACACTGAGTATACACTCCGCTCAGAATGAGCAGAGCGTATACTCAGTGTGAAGGCTAACATTGTTAGCTTTTCCCACGGTGCTTGGCCAGTAGCAAAGCATTGTGGGAAATAATCACCGATCTTGATCCCACTTAAAAAGATCATGTTCGGAATTCCGATGGCGATCGTGAAATTTTCTCGATCACCGATCGGAATCCGATCTTTTCCAAACACGATCGCTCAACCCTAGTGGTGAACCCAAAAGATTTTTGGTTCAGCTGAAATTTTTGGAAAATTCGAAAACAACCCAACATGCTACAAGTTTGCTCATCACTACTAATGGTTAAGTAAGGTAATTTTGTTGGTTATCCTTGTGCTATCACTGAGAGCAGTGCCAGGAGGATGCGGAGAGGAGCGTTCATTATTGGAAGGCTCTACAAGGCGAGCGGGACCGGCACATTCTCAGATGTAATTTCCTGCTAGACTAAATAAAGCGTCTTTGAGCTGAGCAGTCGCTCCGGCACGCTGGAGAACATAGCCCCGGCTTTATTACTAGAATGAACATTAGGTGATTACTAAATACCAAGAAAATGTCAGAAAAAGAAGAGATTTTACTAAAAAGTGGAAATTCATAATGAAAAATATTTAAAGAGAGTGCTGATTCCTCAAATGTGCCGATGGGAGAGAAGTGTAAAGAGACCGGGGTGAGAGTCCTGGAACAAGAAATGCAAGTGCCCAGGAGGCGGATCCTCCATAGGCAGTGCTCAGGACTCTGAGTGTTACCCAGCCCGGCACCTGGGCTCTGGACCAAGGCTATAGTGGAGTATATAGTATAGGACACAAGAGCTGTCACTCAGTACACTAAGGAGGGGCCCCGAGCAATACACAAGAAGGGGTCACATCTGAGACACTTGCAATTGCAGCATCAGCGCATTATAATAAATATTCCCCGGTCCTGCATTCTGTCCATTGCCCCAGATATATTGGCATTGCTCTCCTGATCCTCTATATCGCACTGCCAGAAACCTGTAATTTCCCTGCAAAACACACTCATATCAAAATAAGACTTCCTTATGTGCACACGTGTGGATCGGATTCAGGTGCATTGCAAAGTGTTTCACAAAAGCTGCACCAAAGATCCAAACAGATCGCGCCCAGTATATATATGGCTGTATATGTGGATTGATTCATTGCCCTGTATTACAAGTGTCTGTGTGTTATTGCACTGGAGTCCCCATATTTAATATATTTCCATTAGAATGTGTCAGTGTAACAATAATCCACATCCTAGTGGTGTGATAATCCAATGTATCGTAATCTGATCATCTGTAACACTATGTAATTCTATGTTACAACATTTAATCTGATAATCTGCAATACTATGTAATTTTATGTTACAACATGCAATCTGATAATCTGTAACACTATGTAATTCTATGTTACTACATGTAAACTGATAATCTGTAACACTATGTAATTCTATGTTACTACATGTGATCTGATAATCTGTAACACTATGTAATTCTATGTTACTACATGTGATCTGATAATCTGTAACACTATGTAATTCTATGTTACTACATGTGATCTGATAATCTGTAACACTATGTAATTCTATGTTACTACATGTGATCTGATAATCTGTAACACTATGTAATTCTATGTTACTACATGTAAACTGATAATCTGTAACACTATGTAATTCTATGTTACTACATGTGATCTGATAATCTGTAACACTATGTAATTCTATGTTACTACATGTAAACTGATAATCTGTAACACTATGTAATTCTATGTTACAACATGTAATCTGATAATCTGTAACACTATGTAATTCTATGTTACTACATGTAATCTGATAATCTGTAACACTATGTAATTCTATGTTACTACATGTAATCTGATAATCTGTAACACTATGTAATTCTATGTTACTACATGTAAACTGATAATCTGTAACACTATGTAATTCTATGTTGCAACATGTAATCTGATAATCTGTAACACTATGTAATTCTATGTTACAACATGTAATCTGATAATCTGTAACACTATGTAATTCTATGTTACAACATGTGATCTGATAATCTGTAACACTATGTATTTCTATGTTACAACATGTAATCTGATAATCTGAAACACTATGTAATTCTATGTTACTACATGTAAACTGATAATATGTAACACTATGTAATTCTATGTTGCAACATGTAATCTGATAATCTGTAACACTATGTAATTCTATGTTACAATTTGTGATCTGATAATCTGTAACACTATGTAATTCTATGTTACAACATGTGATCTGATAATCTGTAACACTATGTAATTCTATGTTACAACATGTGATCTGATAATCTGTAACACTATGTAATTCTATGTTACAACATGTAATCTGATAATCTGTAACACTATGTAATTCTATGTTACAACATGTAATCTGATAATCTGTAACACTATGTAATTCTATGTTACAACATGTGATCTGATAATCTGTAACACTATGTAATTCTATGTTACAACATGTAATCTGATAATCTGTAACACTATGTAATTCTATATTACTACATGTAATCTGATCATCTGTAACACTATGTAATTCTATGTTACTACATGTAAACTGATAATCTGTAACACTATGTAATTCTATGTTACTACATGTAATCTGATAATCTGTAACACTATGTAATTCTATGTTACTACATGTAATCTGATAATCTGTAACACTATGTAATTCTATGTTACTACATGTAATCTGATAATCTGTAACACTATGTAATTCTATATTACTACATGTAATCTGATAATCTGTAACACTATGTAATTCTATGTTACAACATGTGATCTGATAATCTGTAACACTATGTAATTCTATGTTACAACATGTAATCTGATAATCTGTAACACTATGTAATTCTATATTACTACATGTAATCTGATAATCTGTAACACTATGTAATTCTATGTTACAACATGTGATCTGATAATCTGTAACACTATGTAATTCTATGTTACAACATGTGATCTGATAATCTGTAACACTATGTAATTCTATGTTACTACATGTAAACTGATAATCTGTAACACTATGTAATTCTATGTTGCAACATGTAATCTGATAATCTGTAACACTATGTAATTATATGTTACAACATGTGATCTGATAATCTGTAACACTATGTATTTCTATGTTACAACATGTAATCTGATAATCTGTAACACTATGTAATTCTATGTTACTACATGTAATCTGATAATCTGTAACACTATGTAATTCTATGTTACTACATGTAATCTGATAATCTGTAACACTATGTAATTCTATGTTACTACATGTAATCTGATAATCTGTAACACTATGTAATTCTATGTTACTACATGTAATCTGATAATCTGTAACACTATGTAATTCTATATTACTACATGTAATCTGATAATCTGTAACACTATGTAATTCTATGTTACAACATGTGATCTGATAATCTGTAACACTATGTAATTCTATGTTACAACATGTAATCTGATAATCTGTAACACTATGTAATTCTATATTACTACATGTAATCTGATAATCTGTAACACTATGTAATTCTATGTTACAACATGTGATCTGATAATCTGTAACACTATGTAATTCTATGTTACAACATGTGATCTGATAATCTGTAACACTATGTAATTCTATGTTACTACATGTAAACTGATAATCTGTAACACTATGTAATTCTATGTTGCAACATGTAATCTGATAATCTGTAACACTATGTAATTATATGTTACAACATGTGATCTGATAATCTGTAACACTATGTATTTCTATGTTACAACATGTAATCTGATAATCTGTAACACTATGTAATTCTATATTACTACATGTAATCTGATAATCTGTAACACTATGTAATTCTATGTTACTACATGTAAACTGATAATCTGTAACACTATGTAATTCTATGTTACTACATGTAATCTGATAATCTGTAACACTATGTAATTCTATGTTACTACATGTAATCTGATAATCTGTAACACTATGTAATTCTATGTTACAACATGTAATCTAATAATCTGTAACACTATGTAATTCTATGTTGCAACATGTAATCTGATAATCTGTAACACTATGTAATTCTATGTTACAATCTGTGATCTGATAATCTGTAACACTATGTAATTCTATGTTACAACATGTGATCCGATAATCTGTAACACTATGTAATTCTATGTTACAACATGTGATCTGATAATCTGTAACACTATGTAATTCTATGTTACTACATGTAATCTGATAATCTGTAACACTATGTAATTCTATGTTACTACATGTGATCTGATAATCTGTAACACTATGTAATTCTATGTTACTACATGTGATCTGATAATCTGTAACACTATGTAATTCTATGTTACTAAATGTGATCTGATAATCTGTAACACTATGTAATTCTATGTTACAACATGTGATCTGATAATCTGTAACACTATGTAATTCTATGTTACTACATGTAATCTGATAATCTGTAACACTATGTAATTCTATGTTACTACATGTAATCTGATAATCTGTAACACTATGTAATTCTATGTTACTACATGTAATCTGATAATCTGTAACACTATGTAATTCTATGTTACTACATGTAATCTGATAATCTGTAACACTATGTAATTCTATGTTACTACATGTAATCTGATAATCTGTAACACTATGTAATTCTATGTTGCAATTGCTACATGTAAATTGATAATCTGATAACATGTAATCTCATGCTGTGATCTGGTAATCTGACAACACATGATCTAATAATCTTCTAACGCGATCTGGTAATCTGTAGATCTGATTATGTGATCTGATAATCGGACAATGTGATTTGATGGGTCCCAGATGCAGATCCTTTTTATGAAGACGCTGCTGGGAATCCTCCTGACAACCACAATTATCTTGCTGAGTATATAAACGCTCTTCCGCGTCGCGGGCCTATTGTTTCTGGAAACATCCGCCAGCAGCAGAGCTGTTAACATTTCATGTGAAGTGGATGATATTTCATCATCATTCACAATTTGGGCCTGTGGCATTTTGAAGCAACAGAAGGGGCCTCAATGTGACGGCGCCCCCCTCAGCTTCTTATTATGGAGAGTTTGCGCCCTGTCGGTAATTTGCTATCATATTCATTTTCCATGTTCTGTACCGAGTAGAACAAAGAACCCTGTAGACGTATTATCCCAAATCACAATCGGCTGACGCCACCAGACAATCTTCACCTACACATCATCCCGGGAGACATCTCTTCTGTCTTTTAGGGACGTGAAGATGAGCGCTCCCATCCAAGTCACGTTTTACTTCAAAGTCTTCTAAAAAGATGGTCACTGTGTGGGTCAATGGTTTTTTCCATAGCTGACCTATAGGGAGGCCCATTGGACCATTTAAGAGGTGGAGAGGTGACCTGTGGTTTCCAACTGTCCCATTTTACATGGGTATTCCCAATTTATGAAAGCAGTTCCAACAAATGCAGACATGTCCCAGTCCAAAAAGGGTCAAGCTTTACAAAAAGTCAGTCCAAACCTGGTCCCACTCAGTTTCAATGGATTTTGCTTATGATCACAAGTCTGGTCCAAGGGCAAAACCCAAAAAGTGAACATGTGCTCAATGGGTTTCCCAAAACTCATAGACTTCATTGAGTAGACCTTTATCAAAAATTTTACTCGCGAGTAATATTACAAGTCCCAATATTGTCCACTGTGCCAGGTTCTTACACGCAGGTCACTATATAGTCCTTACTAGAGATGAGCGAACACTAAAATGTCCGAGGTTCGAAATCCGATTCGAACAGCCGCACACTGTTCGACTGTTCGAACGGATTTCGAACCCCATTATAGTCTATGGGGGGAAATGCTCGTTTCAGGGGTACGCAAAATTCGATACAATTATACTTACCAAGTCCACGAGTGACGGTCGGGCTGGATTCCCCTTGAAGTCTTCTCCCGGCGCAGCGCCCCCGCGGCGTCTTCCGGCTGGAATTCACTCTGCGCACTGCGCATGCCCGGTCGGCTCTGCCCGGCCCAACGCCTGAGCAGAGCCGACTACGCACGCGCAGTCGGCTCTGCCTAGACCGGATGCCTAGGCAGAGTGAATTCCAGCCGGAAGACGCCACGGGGACGCTGTGCCGGGAGAAGACTTCTAAAGGTAAGAGAAGAACCAGCATTGATTGGCAGAATGTATAGCATTCTGCCAATCAATGCTGGTTCTGCATCGAACCTTAATCTTCGAACAGCTAGTAGTGTTCAATCGAGTACGAGTATTTCAAATACCGTCGTCTTCGATCGAACACCTACTCAATCGAACACTACTCGCTCATCTCTAGTCCTTACCTAAATTCCACTACTAAAACCTACCATGTTCCTTTACATCTACTCCAAAAACAGTCAAGGTAGGTACAAAAAGTGTTGAAAACCATAATAGCATGCACAAGCCACATAGTGTATTATCGAGGCTCAACCTGTGATAGAATTCAGGAGCAGTCACTTATGAAATCTATCCCCGGTGGCCGCGCATTGTGTTTTTTACCATCCGCTGAGGGCCATACTGAATAGGTATTAAGGGCAATGTCTACCCCTCCCGGGCCTCATATTGCACACACAAGCAATAAAGCTACAATTGAAAGACATTTACACAATTGCATCCATTTTTAACGGGGTTAATGTATAAAATATGTCTCTTCACGGGGGCCCCATGGGAAATAGTGAAGGTGTTGCTTGTGTTGACCTAATGGAACCATCACATTATATATTTAACATCCCATTTTACATGCAGGGCTGTGGACCGGGAAAGCTATTGGAAATCAATGGGGAGGGGGGGGGCTTTACCCATCTATTATCTGTAGTTACCGATGGTGAAGTCTTCACAAAAATTCACAATGTTGGAATTCTTTGGTGGGGTCTTCGGTTTCGGATCCTTATCAGAATGTAGGGTCCTTCACCTTGGAGGACCTCTCCTGTCCTGTATTACACAGTTAGCTCATTACTGTGAATGGACACCGTGTAATGCTTCATTTCCCCTGTGGGAGCGCTGTAGGGAGATTGAGCACTTACTGCCAGCTTCTCTCTAACATTACATCCCATCACTGTGATTCCCAGCAGGAGGACACGTTGTGATCAGTCAACTACCAAGGGATCCCTTTAACAAGTAGTAGATATTGTCCAAAGCCAAGAAGTGACAAGGTACGGCCCAATCCACAACGTGCTTCCCTTAAATAATTTCTGAAAACTCCTTCTCTCCCAGTCATGGGCTCGCTGAAGCGTTCGTCCCTCCTGTCTCGTTCTTCTGTATTATGACAAGTAGGTTATGACACAAATGGCTGTTGCTCCTCATTAGCGTCAATGGATTTATTTTTGGAAGTGAACACAGAATGTTTTTGTACGGGAGTCTCCGGTGGTCAGGACGCCGAGCAGTCAAGGATAATTACTTTTGTGGCAAGCTGTTTAAGAAGCCTCTGGAAGAGACATCACAAAACTAACCCTGAAGAAGCCGTGTGTGATGTCTATTAGTATATTAATAATTATTATTATATTATTTTCTGTCCTTGTGTCGGTGTCCAAATGATCAACCCTAAAATGTCCCATTCGTCTTCAGAAAAAAGTGAAACCTAAATCTTATGAGACCCCCAAAATGTCTATTACTGGGTCCCCATATAGCAAATATGTATGCTTTAAGTGGTAGTGGGGTTATTGGACCTCGCTGGGGCTTGGGTGTAACTTCTACCTCCTCACTTGCTATAGCTATGTTGTTATAAACCTCTTTAATGCCCTAGACCACCAGGGATGCCACCAATAACCCCATTCATTGTCCAATTTTACCAGGGACTCAGACATAAACACCTTCACTGTCCTAGCCCACCAGGTTTCTTGAAAATGTACTGCCCTAGACTACCAGGACTATAGGTGTACGCCTTCTCTGCTCTAGGCCTTGCTAAAGATTGTCATTTCTATTACATTAGTTTACTAGGGAATACAATAGTAATTAATTTACTAGCCTGGGTCCCAGGGATGTTACCATGGGCCAGTTTACTATCCTAGAGCACTTAGGGCATTATCAGAAACCTGTTTACTACCCTAGGCCACCTAGGATGTTATCAGGAACCTGTTTTCTACCCTCAACAACCTGGGTGATATAATGAACCACTTTACTACCCTAGACCACCTGTAATGTTACAATAAACCAGTTTACTACCCTAGACCACCTGGGAAGTTATCAGGAATCAGTTTACTAGCCTAGACCACCTGGGAAGTTATCAGGAACCAGTTTACTACCCTAGACCACCTGGGAACTTATCAGGAATCAGTTTACTACCCTAGACCATCTGGGAAGTTATCAGGAACCAGTTTACTACCCTAGACCACCTGGGAACTTATCAGGAATCAGTTTACTACCCTAGACCATCTGGGAAGTTATCAGGAACCAGTTCACTACGATAGAGCACCTAGAATGATACTATGGACCAGTTTATTACCTTAAACAATCTGGATATTATCATGAACCAGGTCACTACCTTAGACCACCTGTGAAGTTATCAGGAACTGGTTGACTACTTTAGTCAACTGGTTTTCTTACCATGACCCATATGAGTACACTTGTCCACCTGAAATGTAACCATGACCCATTTTACTACCCTAGACCACCTGGGATGTTACCATGAACTAGCTCACAACCCTAGACCCTGAGACCAACTATGACGTTACCACGAACAAGTTGATTACCCTACGCCACCTGGGATGTCTACATGAGCTACTTCGTCACCTTAGAAGCTCATAGGAGCTAGTACTGATCACTTTAGAAGTCCACCACAAAGGCTGGCATTAGACCCTTTATGGATCATTCGGCCATGCTTACACCCTTAGCTTCTCTAGATTGCTACTTCAGCGCCCTCTATGGCCATGACCATAAGTTTCAAAGAAGTTTTCTGGTAGTTACATATTGGTGACTTATCCTTAGGATGGGTCACCAATGGTTGGGGGCCCCCACATTGTTTGCAGTTCTGTAGGGCTTTACGAGGAGCATTTCCAGTTTACTCTTGTGGAATAATTCTGTGCACACGTCGCATCGCTCCCTCTGCCCTATATTTAACTCCATTAACCAGTGAAGAGAGAAAACACTGAAGAACATGTTAAGCCTCAAAGAGTTGAATAGAGGCTTTCGCTTTGCAATCTTCAGCCGTAGACAATGGCGCCCTGATGTTGTGGATACATCTGTAATGGCTTCTGCTCTTCTGCGTCCTCAGGACTTTCAGGCTCCTTTATTAAGTGGTACAACGTGTCGGCCAGAAAACAATTGAGGAGGAGCGTGTCCCTTTAAATGCATCAGGGCCAAACATGGAATTTTCTTACGTCTAAGTAGCGGATAGAAGGCACAAACCTTCCCAGCATAATAAAACCTGACATCTCGGGTCGGTCAGGACACGCTAAATCTGCCTTTATTAAGCACAAATATTGCAGTTATTTTTATTTTCCTCTCCGTCAGCAGAATCTCTCCGTGGTAATCATCCTTCATCGAAGAAGCGTATCATCGGATTGTGATGAAGAAAGGGTAAGGGAAAAATAAAAAATACCTGTAAACCAACCTATACGAGCTGGAAAGGAAGCCAGCAAGCAACCTGTACGATACGCCATCCCACTGAGCTAAACACTACATGTAAATGAAAAGGCGACGTTCACGTGTTGCTTAGCAACCCCTTCCTAGGTGGCCATTTTGATTTGTCGCTTGGACACGGGTTCGGTTTAGCTGGATGGTTGGATGGCTTAATTGAACAAACAGATTGGTTGAGCTGTAAAATGATATGGCAGTCAATGGGAGCTGGAAAATTCATTGATTTTATTAACAATGGGGCTCGCGCGAATTTTGCGTCATGGAACAGTGTGAAACTGGAGGAAGGATTTCGAAAATATAATAAAATAGTAAATTGCAAGGTGAAAAAAATGGTCAACCTTCATATTCATTCACACTGACAGAATATGGGTTCATATATGGCCACAGTTCCGACAAGGGGATGGACTATACAAAATTGCAACAAAATTGGGCATTTGGGCAGTCCTAGGGTGGAACTTCCTTTTTCCAAAGTTGGTCACATGGCACCACACTTCCTGAAATATGTCAAGAGTAAAAATTTGTCACACCGATCGATGTGACCACTGCCAATCCAGTGGGAAGAGACTCTCGCTCGGCCAGACCAAGGGGCCGGCTATGCCGTGGGTTCTTCCTTTCCCTTTCCGGAGTCACGTAACGATCTGCAAGCACCAGCAGTGTCCTAAGGCAGTTTTTGCTGGCAGACACCCGCGGCACACACAGACCCAGGAGGACGAGCAAGAATTTACCATTCAACCATCACGAGAGGCGTCAGTAGCGAGGTGCCACGACTTCTTTGCCGAATGACCCGACCCGACTCTGGGCTTCGGCTCTTGGGGAGGCCCGGCACCCAAGCGCACAGATAAAAAAAAAAAAGAGTAAAGATTTATCAATACTCTCGAGGTTCACCCAAAAAAAATGAAAATTTTTTGGAAAATTCGTAATGCACCCAGTTTCTTACAAACTGGTTCGTTCATCATTTGTTCTGTTATAGACATTTATTTTAGAAGATTTAGGGTCTCACATATCTACAAAGAGCAACTCTACAATCCAATACTGTAAGGGAATTGCTAGAAGAGAAATTCCACAGTAGCTTCTGGTAAGCCCTGGTGTGTGTGTGTGTGTGTGTGTGTGGGGGGGGGGGGTCATGACAAGACAGTAAGCCCTAAGTTGAACTCTCTCCTGTCCCTGCCTACTTGCCTCACTGGCAAGGCGACAGAGGACAACTGGTCAACAAGGACCTTCCTAGATATAGGTGATGACATAGAATGCAGAAGAGACAAACAACATTAAAAGGGAGGTCAGCTAGCCAAGGTTTTGGTAACAGTCAAGCAACACAGTACAGAATCGTAATCTAAGAGAATAGTCAAAGGTAAAGCTAGAGGTCAGGAATAAGAATACAGGTAAGAAAACAGCAAGAGTAAGTAGCCAGCAAGCACAAGACAATAGCAAGCACCAATGTGAATGCGAGCCAACAATAAATAGGGAGAAAGAACATGCCCCAGACCTGATAGGAAGATAGGCTGTAAATCACACAGGTAAGGCTAAAGTTACCTATTAGAGGGGCAGAGGGAAACCAAGGTGAATGAGATGGGTGTGGCAGAAAATCAATTACCAAGGTGAGGAAATAGGACGGAGGATGGTGCCAAAGCCCAGAAGGGTGAGGATGTTACACACACAACTACAAGGAGCAGCTCTATGGTCTCATACATCTACAAAGAGAAGCTCTATGGTCTCATATATCTACAATAAAACAGCTCTACAGTCTCATACACCTACAAAGAGCAGCTCCACAGTCTCATACACCTACAAAGAACAGCTCTACAGTCTCATACACCTACAAAGAACAGCTCTATAGTCTCATACACCTACAAAGAGCAGCTCTACAGTCTTATATATCTACAAAGAACAGCTCTACAGTCTTATATACCTACAAAGAGCAGCTCTACAGTCTCATACACCTACAAAGAGCAGCTCTACAGTCTCATACACCTACAAAGAGCAGCTCCACAGTCTCATACACCTACAAAGAACAGCTCTATAGTCTCATACACCTACAAAGAGCAGCTCTACAGTCTTATATATCTACAAAGAACAGCTCTACAGTCTTATATACCTACAAAGAGCAGCTCTACAGTCTCATACACCTACAAAGAACAGCTCTACAGTCTCATACACCTACAAAGAACAGCTCTATAGTCTCATGCACCTACAAAGAGCAGCTCTACAGTCTTATATATCTACAAAGAACAGCTCTACAGTCTTATATACCTACAAAGAGCAGCTCTACAGTCTCATACACCTACAAAGAGCAGATCTACAGTCTTATACACCTACAAAGAGCAGCTCTACAGTCTCATACATCTACAAAGAGCAGCTCTACAGTCTCATACATCTACAAAGAGCAGCTCTACGGTCTCATACATCTACAAAGAGCAGCTCTACAGTCTCATACACCTACAAAGAAAAGATCTACAGTCTCATACACCTACAAAGAACAGATCTACAGTCTATACACCTACAAAGAGCAGCTCTACAGTCTCATACACCTACAAAGAGCAGCTCCACAGTCTCATACACCTACAAAGAACAGCTCTACAGTCTCATACACCTACAAAGAACAGCTCTATAGTCTCATACACCTACAAAGAGCAGATCTACAGTCTTATACACCTACAAAGAGCAGCTCTACGGTCTCATACATCTACAAAGAGCAGCTCTACAGTCTCATACATCTACAAAGAGCAGCTCTACGGTCTCATACATCTACAAAGAGCAGCTCTACGGACTCATACATCTACAAAGAACAGCTCTACAGTCTCATACATCTACAAAGAGCAGCTCTACAGTCTCATACACCTACAAAGAAAAGATCTACAGTCTCATACCTCTACAAAGAGCAGCTCTACAGTCTCATATCTACAAAGAGCAGCTGTACAGTCTTATACACCTACAAAGAGCAGCTCTACAGTCTCATACATCTACAAAGAGCAGCTCTACAGTCTCATACATCTACAAAGAGTAGTAACATTCCATTTGTAAGTATTTTCGGGTTTTATTACTGTGTATATTTTGTATCAGCTCAGTATTACATCATTGTCTTCACTGCACTTTGCATCAATCAATGCATTTATATGGAGGTTGTATTTATTTCCATCATGGGAGTCCATTGAGTCCTCCCCTATGTATTAAATATAAGTAAAAGAATGATCGGCCAGGAAATAATTACATGCTGATAATTGATGGTCAGTCCTTAGGGTCTGTTCATAAAGGAGAGAGTTGTGCGATGTATTGATCAGATTATTCCGCGGTATGATGGTAAGCCACCAGAGAAGATAAATGACTGCACCCCGGGCCTTGTTACTCATTGCTTGGAAATCAGAAGTGGATCTTGCTGTGCACCATCATCATCCTCCTCGTCATCATCATCATCATCATCATCATCATCACCTCGGCTCTTCACCATTTGATAAGCATATGTTACATATGGGGGAATCAACAGATCATTATTTATGGCACTGAGGACCATGAAGGATTGGGCAACAGACTGGAAAGAGATAGAAATTTTACTCCTTTTGTTATTTGAGACCTTTTTAAGATGTTTATAAAAAAAAAACGAAAATGTATGTGATCCGAAAATCCTTTAATTTGGTCAAATTTGGTAGATTTGTTAGGATGATCTAAAGGAACTTTGTCTATACACTCATTCTGCCATGCTTACGATGGTGAGCTTCTAGGATCGTATGTGTGACTGTCCTATAGATGTGTCCTCACTCACCTTTGCTCTTCACTAAAGGTTAGGGTTGAGCAATCAGGATCGGAAAAGATCGGATTCCGATCGTCGACCAAGAAAATTTCACAATCACGATTGGAATTCCAATCCTAATCTTTTTAGGTGGGATTGAGGTCTCACTTTAGTTCCCACAATGCTTGGATAACTAGGGTTGAGCGATCGGGTTTGGAAAAGATCGGATCCCGATCAGCGATCGAGCATATTTCACGATCGGGATCGGCTGGAAAATTATCGGAAATCGGATTGTAAAATCGATCCTGAAATCTCAAGATCGGCTCAACCCAATTGACTCCTGGCCAATCATTGTGGGAAAAGCTAATATTAGGGTTGAGCAATCGAGATCGGAAAAGATCGGATCCTGATCGGCGATCGAGCAAATTTCACGATCGGGATCGGGAGGAAAATGATTGATAATCAGATTTTTAAAACGATCTTGAAATCTCAAGATTGGCTCAACCCCACTAAAGATAGTCTAAGGTGATATGAGCTGACCGGCTTTGAACAAGGAAACGTTTGCATTACTTTGGTCCTCTGAGGATATGTCAAACCAGGATGCAAGAGAAGGAATGACACATCTGTATTTCTGACCTTGGTTTCCAACTTCCTAGACATGAGCCCCATTCTTTGACTTCATTGATAGGAATTTTATCAGGACTCTGTTACAAAAGAGTGAAGATATCCCAATGTTACTAATTTGAACACAATTTGGGGTAAAAACTGAGCTTCTCTCTAGAGGATCCAAGACATCCATTTACTACATGGACTTCATTGTTGTAGGGCATCATCTCTCCTGGGGTGGTGCTGGAAGGAAATTAGACATGTGCCGTTGGTTTTATTCCCCCGACAGATCCATAGATCATCCATCTGAAAATCAGGAGTTACCCAACCTCTACTACAAAATTTTACAGCATGATGGGGCTCAACCTACTGTCTTGGGCCCCTGCTTTTCCCCAACTCGTTAATGGCTACAAGAAATCTATTTAAAGTTGTTAATGAAATTCATTGTTAAAAATGTCTTCCAAGTCTTACCCCCCAGGACTGAGCAAGCGCGCCCTTAGCACATCCTAAATTATCTTATCTATCACATTACTTTCCTAATTGATTCCAGCACTGCCTGCATTGTCGCCTGCCACAGCCACACATTGAGGTCTTCATAGCATTTGTGACTGTTGTTCGGAGGACTGATGTTTCCTGCATTGCTGGATTCTGTTCTCCGGATTAGTGACTGATGAAGCATTCCAAGTTATTCCCCAGTTCTTTAATACCCAGATACAGATAGCATTTTACAATTATACGCTTTTGACTCATTATTGGCACAGCGGGCGTTTTACGTTTCCCAAGACATTTCCAGTTTCAAGAAATGCTCTTCGAAGCATTAGAAGGTTCTTTTATGCCATTCTAAACCTCCCATTTTTCAATAAAAAAGTGCAGCTCGCTGATGCCATCTTGAGGGTTCAATCGTCGAGGGAGCCATTGCTCGTAATACATCTATTGCTACATCGTCTTCCGTGATGCAGTTTGTAAACTTCTCGCCTTCTTATTGGTTTGAGAAGAGAAGGAAGAGTACGTTCTAGAGCTTACACTTCGGTAGAGTGCTGTGCGTGCAACCTCTTGGGATTGTCGTCTTGGGAAAGAAATTCTCGGAAACATTCTCAAGGCCAACAAATTGCTAGCGAGTGGCTTTATGTTCAGGTCTCCCAATTACGACACGTGTGGCACTGAGCTTACATGGTCCATAAGTATTCGTGATTGTCCCATAAAATAGGAACATCAACTGACCTGGACATTCACTTCGCTGATTCCTCTTCTCAGCTACTTTCACACTTCGTTTGGCACTGTCCGTTGGACGTAGATCTCCTATTCCAACAAAATAAGATATCCTGACATATATTGGCCTGATGGAGACACTGCTTTGACCTCCATTGGAAGAATAAATGACTATGGATATTTCTGAAGGGATTTTTTGTCCAGCCAACCCTTGCCAGTGTGAGATCGAGGTTCCTTGAGCTCATCAACCTTCAACAACCCCTAGGATAAAAACCATAATCCCTTCCAAATTTGAGTATCTTCTGCTGGACCAATATTGAGTTAGAGCCTGAGCCCTCCACGAGATCCTCTGATATTATGTTTGGTCTGTCCATTACTGGGATGGGATAACCAGCTCAATGTATACAAAAATAGATCTGTTTGCTATAAGGGCCTCGATACGTGAACAATTTCCATAGTCCTTGGCATTTGCGACCTAAATCCAGAAGATTGGAGGCTATATTTTATCACTGGCTATATGGTCAAGCACAAATAGCCCACAGACATAGGTCCTAGTATTATCATAGAACCGGGTGGGGTAGACCCTGTAATGACACACATGGTGTTGGACTGGTGCCACCTAGCCCTTCTCTTGGTAGGATCTCCAGTGCTTTGTAAATTTAACCAGGTTTACTTTAGCTTTCTCTTGGTTATAGATCGGGCAATGGGGTATCGAAGATCCCAAGGGAGATGACACAACTGAAAACTGAACCGTTTCTATTTTACTCTGAGATCTCTATCCATGGAGAACATTGATGCCTGAAGACAAAGGGGATTTTTATTACTAGATTAATGGATATCCTTTATCCAAAGAAATCCAATAATCCATTATCATAAGGCTGAGAGATGTCGGACTTGTTAAGGTTTACAGATATAAATTGCAATATAGGCTGTCTAAGGGTTATCCAGCAGTCAGTATTGAGCATGCTCAGAAACTGCATAGTAGAGATGAAGCTTAAATGTCTAGAGAGAGTCTGTGCCCTAATATCTCTATGGGTCTAGGCTTACTGTTGTATTCTGTTCAAGGCTAGAGACTCGCTGTCCTGTTTTCTTGATGGGTGAGGCCTCACAATCCTGTTCTCTTTATGGGTGGGGCCACAATTCCCTGCCCTCTTCATGGGTGGAGCCTTAATGTTCTGCTCTCTTCATGGGTGGGGCCTCACTATCCTGTTCTCTTCATGGGTGGGGCCACAATGCTCTGCCCTTTTCATGAGTAGAGCCTTAATGTTTTACTCTCTTCATGGATGGGGCCTCAATGTTCTGCTCTCTTCATGGGTGGGGCCTCACTATCCTGTTCTCTTCATGGGTGGGGCTACAATGTTCTGCTCTCTTCATGGAGGTTGGAGCTTCACTTCCCTGTTCCCACCTTATAAACCTGCATAAATTAATATTTGTGAACCAAGCAAGCACATGTGAAATATACAAGTTATAATATAGATTTATATTTTCTTTCATCTCTAAGAAACTTGTCTCCATCCCAGAAAGGGTTGGCACTGTCAACTGGTATTACTTGCCAATAACATTGTATTGCCCAAGGGTTATCATGCAGTCAGTAATGAGCACGCTCAGAAAGCGCCTAGTAGACGTGAAGCTTAAATGTCTAGAGAGAGTCTGTGCAACCAAGAACTAATCAGCTGTCAGGGTTCCTCTGCGGTCTGTCAGGTCTCCTGTGCACATACTGTATGCATAGGCATTGATCTAAAACCTCAATCCTCAGAGGCCCCGCAACTATTATAAGAGCCTGTTGTGTTATTGGAGCTTTACAAACTACGTATCTTCATTAAATGAATTGATACATTGGGGATTTCAAAAGTATCTGGCAAAGTCTTAAGATGCCGTAGTGATGGGCAGACATCTTGACTGCTTTCTACAGCTTGCATTATATAATGAGGAAGGCAGAAATGTTCTAAAATGAATCGATAACGATTGGCCGCCATTCACTTGCAGCAGGTACCTGATGGTGGATATCCATATCAGTCTGGTAGTTACAAAATTATAATGCCCCATGAATAGTAAAGCAGCGATAAAGATGAAGAGAATCAATGTGAAGGGAAAGTATAGGATATTGGCTTAAGGGAGAAGTCCAACTTAAAGTCTTACATTTCACTAATTTATCATTTCCCATCACTTAACCTCAGACATTAACTTCTGCTTGTATTCAATCTTCTATTTCATCTCAATCCCAATTTAGCCCAACTTCTCAACATTGTCCTATACTCTTCATTAGTCTAGCCTTACTCTCCTGTTCTCCTCAGGGGCAGAGACTCACAGCCATGTTCTCTGAATAGGAGGAGCCTTACTACCTTGTCCTCATGGGTGGAGTCTCATTGCCCTATCCAAGGGTCTACCCTAACTGTCCTGCATTTTTCAATTCATTGTTCTGTTGTCTATATAGGTGGGGGTTTACTGCCCTTGTCCCTTCATGGATAGGAAATCAATGCCTTAACTCCACACACATACTCCCCACCAAGACCAAATTGGCCTCATTAAATCACTTGATTCTCTCATTGGTCAATCTTTACTGTCCTGATCTCTTCAAGAGTGGAGACTCACTAACCAATGGGATCTCACTATCCTGTGTTCTTCGTGGGTGGAACCACAATGCCCTATTTGCTCTATGGGTGGAGCTTCACTGATCTGTTCTCATCTTGCCTGAGCTTATCCTCTGCTCTGTTCGCTGCATTTAGTGATCTGCTTTACAGCATAATCATGGCCATAGGCATCTATAGACTGGAGCTGACTCATTGAGATGTATAGGAATTCTCTAGACATTGGAGGGAGAGGAGATAAAGTTTGGATATAACAAAGGGTCAGTGGTGTTATCCATAGAGGTGTTATCTTCTATTGTATTCTTGTCAATGAGGTAAATTTATAACAAACCAGTCTCATTACAAAACAGTCCATTCATCTATATCAATAAAATTACCCCCAAAAAGACATTATAGAGGAGAGAACACCATATGTAAGGAGCAGTGGTCCACATGGCGAGTGCTCCGCCTCATAATGCCATGTACAACTCCCGCATCCTAAAATAGATGGAAGGGATTTTTTCCTCTCTCAAAAATATATCCCATTTATTTTATTGTAACATTGTATTGTTATTAAGAAGTATCGATTGAGCAACGTCCACCCCGTCTGACTGCACCGAGCGGCGATTTACTGACACTATGAGCGAGCTGCGGGTCCCTGTAGAGCTCTCCATCAGGCCGGAGCAGTTAGGAGGCGGTGGAGTAATTGATAAAGAGTATAAAACACAAGGGAAAGTTAGTAATGTCACAGCTATTTCCATCACCCTTGGCTTATCGCCATATATGCATACAGAATGAAGTCATACCGTAAGAACAAAGTGCGGCGAGAACCCGCGCGGCCCCCATGGACTTCCATGAACAACTATACTGCAAAATCATTTACTGTGTGGATAAGTTAACGCTGCATAGAGAAGGAAGCCATAGAGGAAAGCAGAAGGGAAAACATCTTCTAAATCAGCACATAATAAGCACAATGCCGCCCCCTCTAGTGACTTTCTGAGCTTCTTGAGAGCCAAGTCAAGCAAATTACATTAATGATATTCAAGACATAAATGCTGAAGGGAGCCAAAGACTGGAAAGGAAGAGTGTGCAAGAGAGTAAGTCCCTGTCTACGTGATGGAATCTGCAATGTGGGGGTGCAATATTACACCGCATTAGAAAGGTAATGTTGTAGCTAACAACAAGTAAGTCATGTGATGTATATAGCCGTAGATGTGCAAACAATGGCTGTGTGTATAGAATGGTGTAATGGCTGTATTCATAGTAAAACCTGACCTGAGCAAGAAAGTTATGTACTAGAGACATGAAATGGAATGTACAACTATAATACTACTCCTATGTACAAGAATATAACTACTATAATACTGCTCCTATGTACAAGAATATAACTACTATAATACTACTCCTATGTACAAGAATATAACTACTATAATACTACCTCCTATGTACAAGAATATAACTACTATAATACTGCTCCTATGTACAAGAATATAACTACTATAATACTACTCCTATGTACAAGAATATAACTACTATAATACTACTCCTATGTACAAGAATATAACTACTATAATACTACTCCTATGTACAAGAATATAACTACTATAATACTGCTCCTATGTACAAGAATATAACTACTATAATACCGCCCCCTATGTACAAGAATATAACTACTATAATACTACCTCCTATGTACAAGAATATAACTACTATAATACTACCTCCTATGTACAAGAATATAACTACTATAATACTGCTCCTATGTACAAGAATATAACTACTATAATACTGCTCCTATGTACAAGAATATAACTACTATAATACTACTCCTATGTACAAGAATATAACTACTATAATACTACTCCTATGTACAAGAATATAACTACTATAATACTACTCCTATGTACAAGAATATATCTACTATAATACTACTCCTATGTACAAGAATATAACTACTATAATACTACTCCTATGTACAAGAATATAACTACTATAATACTACTCCTATGTACAAGAATATAACTACTATAATACTACCTCCTATGTACAAGAATATAACTACTATAATACTGCTCCTATGTACAAGAATATAACTACTATAATACTACTCCTATGTACAAGAATATAACTACTATAATACTACTCCTATGTACAAGAATATAACTACTATAATACTGCTCCTATGTACAAGAATATAACTACTATAATACCGCCCCCTATGTACAAGAATATAACTACTATAATACTACCTCCTATGTACAAGAATATAACTACTATAATGCTACTCCTATGTACAAGAATATAACTACTATAATACTGCTCCTATGTACAAGAATATAACTACTATAATACTGCTCATATGTACAAGAATATAACTACTATAATACTGCTCATATGTACAAGAATATAACTACTATAATACTACTCCTATGTACAAGAATATAACTACTATAATACTACCTCCTATGTACAAGAATATAACTACTATAATACTGCTCATATGTACAAGAATATAACTACTATAATACTACTCCTATGTACAAGAATATAACTACTATAATACTACCTCCTATGTACAAGAATATAACTACTATAATACTACTCCTATGTACAAGAATATAACTACTATAATACTACTCCTATGTACAAGAATATAACTACTATAATACTGCTCCTATGTACAAGAATATAACTACTATAATACTACTCCTATGTACAAGAATATAACTACTATAATACTACCTCCTATGTAGAAGAATATAACTACTATAATACTGCTCCTATGTACAAGAATATAACTACTATAATACTACTCCTATGTACAAGAATATAACTACTATAATACTACTCCTATGTACAAGAATATAACTACTATAATACTACCTCCTATGTAGAAGAATATAACTACTATAATACTGCTCCTATGTACAAGAATATAACTACTATAATACTACTTCTATGTACAAGAATATAACTACTATAATACTACTCCTATGTACAAGAATATAACTACTATAATACTACTCCTATGTACAAGAATATAACTACTATAATACTACTCCTATGTACAAGAATATAACTACTATAATACTGCTCCTATGTACAAGAATATAACTATGATAATACTACCTCCTATGTACAAGAATATAACTACTATAATACTGCTCCTATGTACAAGAATATAACTACTATAATACTGCTCCTATGTACAAGAATATAACTACTATAATACTACCTCCTATGTAGAAGAATATAACTACTATAATACTGCTCATATGTACAAGAATATAACTACTATAATACTACCTCCTATGTACAAGAATATAACTACTATAATACTACCTCCTATGTACAAGAATATAACTACTATAATACTACCTCCTATGTACAAGAATATAACTACTATAATACTACCTCCTATGTAGAAGAATATAACTACTATAATACTACTCCTATGTACAAGAATATAACTACTATAATACTACCTCCTATGTACAAGAATATAACTACTATAATACTACCTCCTATGTACAAGAATATAACTACTATAATACTGCTCATATGTACAAGAATATAACTACTATAATACTACTCCTATGTACAAGAATATAACTACTATAATACTACTCCTATGTACAAGAATATAACTACTATAATACTACTCCTATGTACAAGAATATAACCACTATAATACTACTCTTATATACGAGTCTTGGGACCAGGTAGAAGACTCCTCTCATCTGACTTCTCTTTTAGTGTCTCGTTTGGATTGTTTGCTTTCTCCTTCTGCTCCTTAAGTATCTTATAAAGAATCTCGGATATAATGTAACAACCGTAAAGAACACTTTCTAGATATACAAGCTCATTTAAATCCCACTGTAAAATATAATAACACCCAAATTCTCCCTTCTCCACAGAAAATATGCAGATAATATAAGATAAAACAGGTGATATTAACTCATGTCTTGTTTCGGAGTCAGTGGCTGCAGCTGTTTCTTCCTGGGATGTGAATTGCGCGGTTCCCCTCCCGCTGTTAGAGACTCCATACACTCATTGCCGCCGCGCTCTCACCTCAGGCATCTTCCTATACTTTGCTGCTTTCTAGATACATACATGATTGAGCATATGTGCACAAAGCCACCGAGATATATGTGAAGCCGGTTTTGCTACTTCATCCGTTCCGTCATGGTCCCCTTTGGCATCTATATAATACCGTCAGTAATAGTTTAATGGTCTCTTAAGGGGACGTCTGGTGTAGGTGCCCATAGGAGGAGATTCTGATAGAGTGAATTAGAGTCGCTCTCTCTTTCTCTCTCTTTGGAGGACTCAATTTGTTCATGAATTACATGGACAACCCAGTGATTCAAAGTAGAATGATGCAATACTTCATATCACCTGCGGAGGCGTTGCATGGTGATTGCACACTTGGTATCAGGTTCTCGCCTCACTGTGATCATCTCATCATCTTTCAGTAAAAAGGAATTGTCCAAATTGGAATAACTTAACCTACAGGTGACATTTTTGCACCACTGGACCAGCCCCCAAAACCATGTGACAGATATAATACTTAGTTTTTGTTATGCATCCCCAGCCCCTCCACCAGCTACTTCTATGCACCCTTTGTTATCCAGAAATGCAATTTTGGACCTTGAGCTATTTGCACAGAAGTTGCCTCCAAGACAAGTCTTGTCTCTCTGTACTTGACCTTATTTGGGACTTGTCTGGATGATTTTTTGGAAGATGTTTTAGACGCTTTTCTGTGATTGTCCTGATGAAAAATCTATGAAATCTGCAATGCCCAAAGCGACCACTGATCTCAAGGGGCAGCCCTGAGCAGTGGATAGATGATAACTACTACATCACCAATGGCTCCAAAGTGGCACTCCAGCTTCCCAAGTGCAAGATCAGAGTTAGGAGGAGTTTTTCATTGATTATGGTACAAGTTTGGATTAAAGTTTTTGGGTCCACCAGATAATGTATTCATGGGGGTCCAGACTTCTATTATTCTGTGGGCCCAGCCTTCACCAAACCCTAGGAGACCATACTACCCTTCATATTTGGGAGTCTTCTGCTGAACCAATCTTGCATTAGAGCCTGGGTCTACCAGAGGATTCCCTGGCTGGCCAGTTGGACACTGGAGGTGCAAGATGGGATGATTTTTGCTAGAATGGTCTAGATGGAATAACCTATCCAGAGGAGAGATGATAAACTTCATCATACCATGTATACTGCAAAGACCTCCTATACCAGGGGTGCACAACCTGCTTACTCTGTTACTATGTCTAATCGGTGGAAACCCTGGATTGGAGACCATGGTTGTGGCCCTTGGACTTGTGCCTGCTATGGCCTGTATACATTACTGACTTGGGGGGAGATACACTACACTCCGCTTATTCTATTTCCATCTAATATGCTCCTTGTACCTAATTATTTCATGATCTTTTTTCCTTGGTTCCTAATTACCTCGGCTTCCTCTGCTGACAATGACCTTGCATCTTCTGTTCTGCCCCCGGTCACACTGACTACATTATGTTATGCAGGAAGCATCCTTAGATGTGCCTCCCAGCCATGTGAGATGAGATGATTGACATCGCTGCCACTGCTAAAACAGCATTTTCTTCTTCATTTTCTTCTGGAGTGAATTACAAGAACACCATGAAGATCATCAACAGATGCCGAGATGATTCACCAGGGGACGCATCCTCATAGACAGACTATAAATGAGCTTCTATCTGGATTGTACAGAGAACAAGAACCCAAACTGGGCACCCTCCTAGTTACTGGCTCCATTCACCCACCCAGACCCCTGGATTAGCACCCCTTCCATTCTCTGCTCATGTTCTCCTGGTTGTAAGCCAAGGGTTCCAGTGACCCCAAACATGAAGAACATCAATACAGCCCGAGAGGCTTCACTGTGAGTCAGATCTTTATAGACACTGTGAATGGGGCTCTATCTGGATTGTAGGTAGAACAAGGACCAAAACGGGGCACACTTTAGCACCTAACAGCAAGGGACTACCCAGATACAAATTAGTTGATTCTACCCATGCAAGACACATGACTGAGCCATAGATTGGTGGTGCCATCTACTCCAATGTAAGTTCTAGATAAGACTGAGTGGGCTCTGACCAGCGGGGGCTCTGAGCCAGGCGTTGTGGGGCTTAATCATGGGCCATACACTGGACACTGACTTGTGTTGTATCCTCCACTGGTGAACTCTTTTCCCCTATTTTGTAATGTCATATAGAAATACCACCAGATAGTGCTCAATGGTATACTGTAATTACTGCCATAGGCTGCTAAAATATCATACTGTATAGATACCGCTATCCAGTAATAACACATTATGTTGTATAGTAAATACCGCCATAGAGTGCTAAGTACAGCCACATATTGCCAAGATAGTATAAATACTGAGAAACAGGGCTCAAAATATGGTAAATGGTGTTGTATGGGAAATACTGCCATGGAGTGCTCAAATATTATACTGTACGGTAAATACCGTCATAGAGTGGTAAAATATTATATTGTACGGTAAATACCGTCATAGAGTGGTAAAGTATTATACTGTACGGTAAATACCGTCATACAGTGGTAATATATGATATTGTACGGTAAATACCGTCATAGAGTGGTAAAATATATTGTACGGTAAATACCGTCATAGAGTGGTAATATATTATACTGTATGGTAAATACCGTCATAGAGTGGTAATATATTATACTGTATGGTAAATACCGTCATACAGTGGTAATATATTATACTGTATAGTAAATACCATCATACAGTGGTAATATATTATACTGTATAGTAAATACCGTCATACAGTGGTAATATATTATACTGTATAGTAAATACCGTCATAGAGTGGTAAAATCTTATGTTGTACAGTAAATACCGTCATACAGTGGTAATATATTATACTGTATAGTAAATACCGTCATACAGTGGTAATATATTATACTGTATGGTAAATACCGTCATAGAGTGGTAAAATCTTATGTTGTACAGTAAATACCGTCATACAGTGGTAATATATTATACTATATTATTATTATGTATCTTAGTATAGAAATAGGTAAAATAAAGAGGGTTTCTCGTCTCCCAGGGCCGGGCCAGGCAGTAGATAAATCACAGGCCGCCATCTTTTCATTCCTCGGGCTTTCAGCATGGCTGCAGGTTGGGTTAGCAATGTCTAGAAATGTCATAACCCGAGACTCTGGCAGGAATCCTTGGAGTAAGAAGAGAGACGGACAAGTGTCAGAAACGTATCGGGAGAGTGAGAGCGAGGAGCCCGGGCCGTGCACTGATGGTTATCACATCCCAGCTGAAATATTTAGCCCGAGGAGGTGCCTGCACCTGCAGATACGAGATGGGAAGTGACAGGCCCGCCAACGCTCATGGAGTCTCAACATGTTGTTCCCAGGCAGCGCTGATGACAAGGATTAGCCGGGCGCAACAGGAAATTAAAGCCAACACCGACAAGACATCCAGATCTCTACAGACCGCCATATAATACACCGGGGTAGTAGTAGTAGTAATAATAATAATAATAATAATAATAATACTATAATACATAGATCTCTACAGACCGCCATATAATGCAGCGGGGTAATAATAGTAATAATAATAATAATAATAATAATAATAGATATCTCTACAGACCGCCATATAATACACCGGGGTAGTAGTAATAATAATAATAATAATAATAATAATAATAATAATAATAATAATAATAATATATATCTACAACCCGCCATATAAAGCAGTGGGGTAATAATAATAATAATAATAATAATAATAATAATAATAATAATAATAATAATAATAATAATAATAGATATCTCTACAGACCGCCATATAATGCAGCGGGATAATAATAATAATAATAATAATAATAATAATAATAATAATAATAATAATAATAATAATAGATATCTCTACAGACCGCCATATAATGCAGCGGGGTAATAGTAATAGTAATAATAATAATAATAATAATAATACTATAATACATAGATCTCTACAGCCGGCCATATAATGCAGTGGGATAAATAATAATAATAATAATAATAATAATAATACATAGATCTCTACAGCCGGCCATATAATACACCGGGATACTACTACTACTACTACTACTACTAATAAATACTACATGATATAATACTACTACCTAGTTTGATATAACAGCTGCCCTATAGCCTGCGGTACCAGAGACCTCGCGGTTCCCCAGAGAGCCTCCTCCTATAATGGACCTCCATTCAGCCACAATTAGATGTCGGTGGCCGCAGAGTTGCTGTTGGTCGGCCCCCGGCTACAAGCGAAATCTAAGGAAACTATAAGTAAGATGTCTAGATGTAGAGCAGATAATGAGGAGTGAAGGGAATCTCCTCTGTGTACTAGAAACTGATCCTGTAATCCCCTCATTACACGGGCCGAGCACCTGTATAATACACATTATGTCATATAGACTAGATGATATGATATCATATTACTATATAATTACATACCTTACATATACATATATTACTATATAATGTTAGCAGGATTACATACACACTATATTCTGGGGATAACATTCATCCTTATGGAGAGACCTATTAGGAGTATGGAGACTTATACAGCCATAGCTGCTCCACTGCAAGGGATTATGGGAGGAATATGCAAATCTGTCTCCCAAGATGTAAATAGGGAGACAGTGCCTCTGTTATGCTGCCCTCTATAGGAAGCACCCTGAACATCATGAAGCCTTTACTGCATAATGTGGGTTTTCCTATAGAGGGCAGCATAACCGAGGCACTGTCGTCCTATTTACATCTTGGGAGACAGATTTGCATATTCCTGCCATATATACACACTGTGATATAAGCAGTATATATAGGAAGTGTGATATACACAGTATATGATTATTATTATTAGTAGTGGGGGGTCTTATTAACCCTATAGCCTCCGCTCTCCTCCACAATTGTCAGGTCTCCAGTTTCCTGGGGTATGACCGGCACATTGTAGTCAGTCCATGGATCCCCATATAACAATAGTCTGATCCCCCTGCGTCAGGGATCCTCAGACCCGCTCCTGGGGCGATGGAGACTGTCACAAAATCCTGGGTCACAGGAGCGCAGCAGGAGAAGATGAGACATGACATACTATAGAGATCAGCCCGAAGCGGCCGCCACTTGTCCCGTAGTCACTTCTGTGCCTTCACTTTGTTCTCTTCTTTATTTATAGTTTTTTGTTTATTTTTTTACTTTTATCCTTTTGATGCTACATTAAGAAAAAGAAAAGTAAAAATAGAGAAGAACATAAATCACCGGGGGACACGAGAACCCCAGACTATAGGGCGCCGGGCACCTGCTATCTAATAGGGGATGTAATGGATTGCACTTATTATTATTATTATTATTTTGATCATACTATGTGGTGCCCAAATAGCAGCGCCATACAATGACCATGCGCTATACAGTGCTGTCGCCACGCACATATACTACAACAATAATACACCGTGCACTATACTACCTAACTAGCAGATTCAGGGTGATTACAAGCCTCAGAGCTCAGGTTATCTTGTGCGCCCTATTCAGCAAGAGAAGCTGATTGCAAACCTCTAAGCCGGTCCCTGACTGCCCAATAAGAGTTTGGCTTAAAGGGGTTTCCCAGCCCCAAAACGGCTTTTTATACTAAAGATCTATCCTCACTATGGACTATATAGTAATGACCTATACCCTCTATATCAGAATCTGGGGGTCTGACACCTTGATTCCCGCAGCTACTGGTGTAGATTAGGCCAGAAGCAGCTCTGCTCCTATTCTAGTTATAGGCACAGTCCACTATTTAGTGACGACTCTGGGGTACTACGGTACTCGGGGTCCTTGAATATGAGCAGGGCTGCTTCCGGCACCTTCCACAGCAGGTGCTTGATGGCAGCCAGAGCAGTTGTCAGACTGGGTGTCAGACATCGAATACTGATGGTCGTCTATAATGTGGATAGGTCATCAGTTTAAAAATCTCTATATGGGGCTAGGAAACCCCATTAAAGCCTCACTGGGCTGCCAGGGACAAGATTAATGGTGTTCAATCAGCTTCCCTTGCTGAATGAGGTGCCGAAGATGACCGGATATCTGATGCCTAAAATCACCATGAAATGTACCCTTCAGACCATCTTATCCCCTATCCATAGTATAGAAAACACTGTTGGGGCCCAGAAAACCTTTTGACCTGACTAAATTAAGGTCTACTACAAACCTACAAATATGAAAGTGGAAAACTATGGCTGCATTAGGATAATCGAGCTGTTTTACCTCAATTCTGAGGTCACCATGTTGTACCCTTCATGCAACCTTCTTCCTGTGTAAAGAACAATTTTGTTTGCATAAATTAGCATAAATCTGCTCTGTCCGGCACAACTTCCGTAGACTCCAATGGGCTGAAAAGTCACTGTTGACATCATGTGACTCAGTCTAAACCTATGGAGCAGGAAATCGACTATTGAACAATGTAGAGTAGCTGCAGTCCTGAATGTCTATGACTAAGAAGCGGGTTGAGGTCCATTATTGCCCCTTGCAGGCACCTGGTCTTGGCCGCTCTCTCAGGACCCGCTCATTATGAAGCTCCAGTGTTCTTCTGTTCACATCCTCCTTCTCCATAATTAAAATGCACAGAATATGACATCATGCAACTACAGGCGACCTAATTAGGGAAGGAACCTTTCAGGACATCCTGTTGAGGTTCCAGAAGATGACGAAACTTTCAAGATTCCATCAAGTCATCATCCAAGAATGGGTTGGAAACAAGATGCGATTCAAAAGGTTAGAGGAGAACTTACAGGAGCAAAAAGACTATGTACTCCAAGTAGGGGAAGTAGTAGGAGGGAATACTGTCTACTCTGCAATTCAGCAGCCCCCGGAATCTGCAAGGTGCTTAAGAATTACAGATAGTGTCCCCACCACCTTCTAGACAAAGAAACAAAGCAAAAGCTAAGAAGATATAGGATTGTATGGGATAGGGTTGAAATAAGACAAAGCTTCACCAAATATAACCTATGAACCTACTGTGTGGATCCAGAAGAAAGCAGAAATCTCCTACTAAGGTGGATGACAATAACACTGTCACAGTAAAGAACCCGGTGTCTGATAGGGCAGTAATATCTGCTGTGGGGGTTGACACCTTGTACCCAATGATTAGAGTTGGTGTGGTTCAGGCCCCTCAAGAACTTATACAATGAATCGACTATCACAAAATCCTGAGGCAGAGAGTCCCACAGTCCCACTTATGGTTGGCCACCAGTATCAGATTGTCTGGCATCCTTCCATTGAGTAAAGTATTGGGGTGTCCAGGTCTCTTATGAAGTTGTTCAATGCATCAACCATTACAACAATCTGTAGAAGACCAAAGTCTCACTGCTTCTATGGTAAAGCGCTCCATCTATAGTAGACACTGCTATCAGACTGGCACCCTGCTGAGTAAAGTGCCTATGGCACCAACGCACCACTTGAATGTCTCTGTTTACGATACTATGGGAAGAATATGCAAATCTGCCTTCCATGATGTAATTAGGAAGATAGTTGCTGCCTCATTGTTGCAAACCAATAGAGGGCGCTCACTGGAATGTGCAAGCCTGTCTTAAGACAGGATTCCAGTGAAATAACCCAATAATGGCTGCTCCCTTTAGCCTCATGCCCGACCTTCCAAGAGGCCTTTGTTTAGCAATGACGCTGGGATTAATACCAGGTATAGTCTCTCAATCGAGGACAGCTGTTTCGATCTGGTTGGATCTCTTCAGCCCGATGTAGAGAGGACTATAACCTGGTAGAGGTGAGAGGCTTAGACAGGGTTCGGGGGATATTGTCACTCCTTAGGATATTGTCACTCACTCACCACCTATTTGGTGGTCTCTCCCTAAGGAGTGACAATATCCCCCGAACTCTGTTTACGATAGGAAACCAGTATCAGGTTGGTCAAGGTTTAAAACCTGACGCCCAAATGGCTGGTGCAACCCCTTTAATTCCTTGCTGTTTGGTCCTCTTCACAGTCAATAATTGTTGGAGGTCCTAGCATCCTTGAAGGACCCCAAACAAAATAGGTCGGACCAAAAGGTTCTGTATTGTGTAGTATTAATCATAATTCACACGGCACCGTTTCCACTTACAAACCTACTGGCTCTGTGTTTATTAAGACCTGCATGTCAGGTGGGCCCCTCAGATGTCATAGCCCCCTCCTCCAATCAATACTATGTAATACCGCTACCAATTACAAAGTCATCATAGTTAATGGAGTTGCTGTCAGGCCACCACTACTCCATGTTCCCTTCTTGCTTTGTCTATTAAGGTTCTATTACATGTGCTGTTTTCACTCACGTTAAGCCTTGTGCTGTCAGATGGGCCGTTCTGCGGTTTCTTTGGACGGTTGCTATAAAACGTGTGTACTTTTCAAAAAACTGTGAGCAAAAATGTAAATGTGTAAAAACGTCCCAGAGGTTCAGTAACCGGTAAAGGAATAAAGTAAGTGACGTATAATTACTAGAGCTATATGGTAAGGTGAACTTTTGAGACATGGTGCATGATGTCTGCCATTGCTGTTGGGTGGATTGGCCTACAGCCTTGGGTCACAGCCTGGCAGTGCAGGAAGGGGGCAGTGCACTGGTCTATCCCCTGTAGACACTATGTTGCAATGTTGGTGGCTCAACCCAAGTTTCTAGGTTCCAAAAGGGATTGCTAGAATTCACCGGCCAATGAACTCTAGTAACACCTCTGGTGATGTGTCATGTGAGATGTCATTGGCTGGAGAGGATGCAGCACCGGACTAGGATAGGTCCTTAGGTGTCTTGTTTATTTTGTTGTTCTTTTGGTCAGTTCCACTAAAACTTTGACTGGTGGCAGAATTTTTTTTCTACATTTTAATAACATGGACAACATTTGTTGTGTGGAGGAGTTTTATTTCAATTACATATATTATTTTTAATGTATCTGTGTTTTTTTTTTTTTTTTAACATATCATGGTTTTATTAGTCAGATTGACATTACTAAGGTGAGATTTAGTGGTAGCTTCTAAATTGGCAAACTGTTCCCAGCACCTACCACCATCAGGGGTACTGGGAAGAGTCAGATCCAATCCAGTTACCAACCACTTAGTATTGGTCATGTACTGGAGGGCTGCAGACTGGTTTTATAACCCAAAAACAAGGGTTTTCAAACCCTGGCAATGACAAGTTACTGCTGCTTTATTGTATATGGATTATTATTGAAAATGGGGAAGACATTAAAAAAAAAAAAAAGTGTTTTCCTTCATTTTTCATAACCAGTGAGCTAAAGGGGGTAGGGACTATTCTCCAAGGATAGGGCTAGGGTTTATGGGGCCCCTTACCACCCTTGCCCTATAACTACAACCATGAGTGGATTCCTTATCTCTGAAATATTACTTATTCATTGAATCTTTCCTGTAAAATCCATCCCCAGTCCAGGAAAAAGGAGTTTACAGCTACTTATAATACAGTCTTGCAGTTCAGTCTCTGATGTTTTCTTGCACATTGGTAAATTTTGTGTGCGGCTTTTAATCTGCTGCAACAGATGATTTAAGACTAAAAAATACAAGTCTCAAAGTTTGTTCAACTCTTGTCTTATTCCGCAATCAGGGAAAGTGGTTGAACCTCAATCACTTGATGGCATTGATAAATCCAACGTCTGGAGGAGACGCCGAGCGCTCAACACCATTGCGATTCCGCTCACTGCATAACTTAGAGCCATCTCATGATACATAGAGCACTAACCATGAATACATGTAAAGAGTGTAGGATGAACCAGAGCAACTGCAGCCAATGACCTGGCCATAGACACTAGAAGACCCATTCACAGAATTTCCCCAAATAGGTCACATGGGTATCAAGCTGGAAGAGGCCGACTGTAGGACAGGAGAATACAATCTATTACTATCTGTTATCAGCCATGTCAGGAGAGGAGAGGCCGACTGTAGGACAGGGGAATACAATCTATTACTATCTGTTATCAGCCATGTCAGGAGAGGAGAGGCCGACTGTAGGACAGGTGAATACAATCTATTACTATCTGTTATCAGCCATGTCAGGAGAGGAGAGGCCGACTGTAGGACAGGGGAATACAATCTATTACTATCTGTTATCAGCCATGTCAGGAGAGGAGAGGCCGACTGTAGGACAGGGAATACAATCTATTACTATCTGTTATCAGCCATGTCAGGAGGGGAGAGGCCGACTGTAGGACAGGGGAATACAATCTATTACTATCTGTTATCAGCCATGTCAGGAGAGGAGAGGCCGACTGTAGGACAGGGGGATACAGTCTATTACTATCTGTTATCAGCCATGTCAGGAGAGGAGAGGCCGACTGTAGGACAGGGGAATACAATCTATTACTATCTGTTATCAGCCATGTCACAAGAGGAGAGGCCGACTGTAGGACAGGGGAATACAATCTATTACTATCTGTTATCAGCCATGTCAGGAGAGGAGAGGCCGACTGTAGGACAGGGGGATACAGTCTATTACTATCTGTTATCAGCCATGTCAGGAGAGGAGAGGCCGACTGTAGGACAGGGGAATACAATCTATTACTATCTGTTATCAGCCATGTCAGGAGAGGAGAAGCCGACTGTAGGACAGGGGAATACAATCTATTACTATCTGTTATCAGCCATGTCAGGAGAGGAGAGGCCGACTGTAGGACAGGAGAATACAATCTATTACTATCTGTTATCAGCCATGTCAGGAGAGGAGAGGCCGACTGTAGGACAGGGGAATACAATCTATTACTATCTGTTATCAGCCATGTCAGGAGAGGAGAGGCCGACTGTAGGACGGGAATACAATCTATTACTATCTGTTATCAGCCATGTCAGGAGAGGAGAGGCCGACTGTAGGACAGGGGAATACAATCTATTACTATCTGTTATCAGCCATGTCAGGAGAGGAGAGGCCGACTGTAGGACAGGGGAATACAATCTATTACTATCTGTTATCAGCCATGTCACAAGAGGAGAGGCCGACTGTAGGACAGGGGAATACAATCTATTACTATCTGTTATCAGCCATGTCAGGAGAGGAGAGGCCGACTGTAGGACAGGGGGATACAGTCTATTACTATCTGTTATCAGCCATGTCAGGAGAGGAGAGGCCGACTGTAGGACAGGGGAATACAATCTATTACTATCTGTTATCAGCCATGTCAGGAGAGGAGAAGCCGACTGTAGGACAGGGGAATACAATCTATTACTATCTGTTATCAGCCATGTCAGGAGAGGAGAGGCCGACTGTAGGACAGGAGAATACAATCTATTACTATCTGTTATCAGCCATGTCAGGAGAGGAGAGGCCGACTGTAGGACAGGGGAATACAATCTATTACTATCTGTTATCAGCCATGTCAGGAGAGGAGAGGCCGACTGTAGGACGGGAATACAATCTATTACTATCTGTTATCAGCCATGTCAGGAGAGGAGAGGCCGACTGTAGGACAGGGGAATACAATCTATTACTATCTTTTATCAGCCATGTCAGGAGAGGAGAGGCCGACTGTAGGACAGGAGAATACAATCTATTACTATCTGTCATCAGCCATGTCAGGAGAGGAGAGGCCGACTGTAGGACAGGAGAATACAATCTATTACTATCTGTTATCAGCCATGTCAGGAGAGGAGAGGCCGACTGTAGGACAGGAGAATACAATCTATTACTATCTGTTATCAGCCATGTCAGGAGAGGAGAGGCCGACTGTAGGACAGGAGAATACAATCTATTACTATCTGTCATCAGCCATGTCAGGAGAGGAGAGGCCGACTGTAGGACAGGAGAATACAATCTATTACTATCTGTTATCAGCCATGTCAGGAGAGGCCGACTGTAGGACAGGAGAATACAATCTATTACTATCTGTCATCAGCCATGTCAGGAGAGGAGAGGCCGACTGTAGGACAGGAGAATACAATCTATTACTATCTGTTATCAGCCATGTCAGGAGAGGCCGACTGTAGGACAGGAGAATACAATCTATTACTATCTGTCATCAGCCATGTCAGGAGAGGAGAGGCCGACTGTAGGACAGGAGAATAAAATCTATTACTATCTGTTATCAGCCATGTCAGGAGAGGAGAGGCCGACTGTAAAACCGGAGAATACAATCTATTACTATCTGTTATCAGCCATGTCAGGAGAGGAGAGGCCGACTGTAGGACAGGGGAATACAATCTATTACTATCTGTTATCAGCCATGTCAGGAGAGGAGAGGCCGACTGTAGGACAGGGGAATACAATCTATTACTATCTGTTATCAGCCATGTCAGGAGAGGAGAGGCCGACTGTAGGACAGGGGAATACAATCTATTACTATCTGTTATCAGCCATGTCAGGAGAGGAGAGGCCGACTGTAGGACAGAAGAATACAATCTATTACTATCTGTTATCAGCCATGTCAGGAGAGGAGAGGCCGACTGTAGGACAGGGGAATACAATCGATTACTATCTGTTATCAGCCATGTCAGGAGAGGAGAGGCCGACTGTAGGACAGGAGAATACAATCTATTACTATCTGTTATCAGCCATGTCAGGAGAGGCCGACTGTAGGACAGGAGAATACAATCTATTACTATCTGTTATCAGCCATGTCAGGAGAGGCCGACTGTAGGACAGGAGAATACAATCTATTACTATCTGTTATCAGCCATGTCAGGAGAGGAGAGGCCGACTGTAGGACAGGAGAATACAATCTATTTTTATCTGTTATCAGCCATGTCAGGAGGGGAGAGGCCGACTGTAGGACAGGAGAATACAATCTATTACTATCTGTTATCAGCCATGAGAGAAGAGACCGACTGTAGGACAGGGGAATACAATCTATTACTATCTGTTATCAGCCATGTCAGGAGAGGAGAGGCCGACTGTAGGACAGGGGAATACAATCTATTACTATCTTTTATCAGCCATGTCAGGAGAGGAGAGGCCGACTGTAGGACAGGAGAATACAATCTATTACTATCTGTCATCAGCCATGTCAGGAGAGGAGAGGCCGACTGTAGGACAGGAGAATAAAATCTATTACTATCTGTTATCAGCCATGTCAGGAGAGGAGAGGCCGACTGTAGGACAGGGGAATACAATCTTTTACAATCTGTTATCAGCCATGTCAGAAGGGGAGAGGCCGACTGTAGGACAGGAGAATACAATCTATTACTATCTGTCATCAGCCATGTCAGGAGAGGAGAGGCCGACTGTAGGACAGGGGAATACAATCTATTACTATCTGTTATCAGCCATGTCAGGAGAGGAGAGGCTGACTGTAGGACAGGGGAATACAATCTATTACTATCTGTTATCAGCCATGTCAGGAGAGGAGAGGCCGACTGTAGGACAGGGGAATACAATCTTTTACTATCTGTTATCAGCCATGTCAGGAGAGGAGAGGCCGACTGTAGGACAGGGGAATACAATCTATTACTATCTGTTATCAGCCATGTCAGGAGAGGAGAGGCCGACTGTAGGACAGGAGAATACAATCTATTACTATCTGTTATCAGCCATGTCAGGAGAGGCCGACTGTAGGACAGGAGAATACAATCTATTACTATCTGTCATCAGCCATGTCAGGAGAGGCCGACTGTAGGACAGGAGAATACAATCTATTACTATCTGTTATCAGCCATGTCAGGAGAGGCCGACTGTAGGACAGGAGAATACAATCTATTACTATCTGTCATCAGCCATGTCAGGAGAGGAGAGGCCGACTGTAGGACAGGGGAATACAATCTATTACTATCTGTTATCAGCCATGTCAGGAGAGGAGAGGCCGACTGTAGGACAGGAGAATACAATCTATTACTATCTGTTATCAGCCATGTCATGAGAGGAGAGGCCGACTGTAGGACAGGAGAATACAATCTATTACTATCTGTTATCAGCCATGTCAGGAGAGGAGAGGCCGACTGTAGGACAGGAGAATACAATCTATTTTTATCTGTTATCAGCCATGTCAGGAGGGGAGAGGCCGACTGTAGGACAGGAGAATACAATCTATTACTATCTGTTATCAGCCATGTCAGGAGAGGAGAGGCCGACTGTAGGACAGGGGAATACAATCTATTACTATCTGTTATCAGCCATGTCAGGAGAGGAGAGGCCGACTGTAGGACAGGGGAATACAATCTATTGCTATCTGTTATCAGCCATGTCAGGAGGGGAGAGGCCAACTGTAGGACAGGAGAATACAATCTATTACTATCTGTAATCAGCCATGTCAGGAGAGGAGAGGCTGACTGTAGGACAGGGGAATACAATCTATTACTATCTGTTATCAGCCATGTCAGGAGAGGAGAGGCCGACTGTAGGACAGGAGAATACAATCTATTACTATCTGTTATCAGCCATGTCAGGAGAGGAGAGGCTGACTGTAGGACAGGAGAATACAATCTATTACTATCTGTTATCAGCCATGTCAGGAGGGGAGAGGCCGACTGTAGGACAGGAGAATACAATCTATTACTATCTGTTATCAGCCATGTCAGGAGGGGAGAGGCCGACTGTAGGACAGGGGAATACAATCTATTACTATCTGTTATCAGCCATGTCAGGAGAGGAGAGGCCGACTGTAGGACAGGAGAATACAATCTATTACTATCTGTTATCAGCCATGTCAGGAGAGGAGAGGCCGACTGTAGGACAGGGGAATACAATCTATTACTATCTGTTATCAGCCATGTCAGGAGAGGAGAGGCCGACTGTAGGACAGGGGAATACAATCTATTACTATCTGTTATCAGCCATGTCAGGAGAGGAGAGGCCGACTGTAGGACAGGAGAATACAATCTATTACTATCTGTTATCAGCTATGTCAGGAGAGGAGAGGCCGACTGTAGGACAGGAGAATACAATCTATTACTAACTGTTATCAGCCATGTCAGGAGAGGAGAGGCCGACTGTAGGACAGGGGAATACAATCTATTACTATCTGTTATCAGCCATGTCAGGAGAGGAGAGGCCGACTGTAGGACAGGGGAATACAATCTATTACTATCTGTTATCAGCCATGTCAGGAGAGGAGAGGCCGACTGTAGGACAGGGGAATACAATCTACTGTTCAATTAATGTCTGTACAGTACAGTGAAGGCTTTTACATAGCAGAATACAACCAGCGTGTTTTCCCTGTTTCAACTGTGACTTAAGACCTTTTTCTTGTTATTTCAAGTGGAAAATGTGAGGAGGCCTCATGTACAATCCCAGGGGGTGACAGAGTCAAGTAAGTGACAGCGCCACCGCTACTACCTGCCCAACGATGACAGCATCTCATGTTCAGGATTTACAGCCATGGAGAATGGACAGAATGGACAGAGAAGATTTCACCCCAGGACAGCACAAGGGGGTTATTTGTCATTCTGAACGAAAGTGGATGTACATTAAAGATACATCCGAGATGAATATGTCATTTAATTCTCTGGGATTGCATTTGCTGCAGTCCTATGTAACACCACAGATAACACAGTGATAACTCTCTATATACAGGTAATGTAGTAGATGTCACCGGCAGTCCTATGTAACACCACAGATAACACAGTGATAACTCTCTGAGTACAGGTAATGTAGTAGATGTCACCGGCAGTCCTATGTAACACCACAGATAACACAGTGATAACTCTCTATATACAGGTAATGTAGTAGATGTCACCGGCAGTCCCATGTAACACCACAGATAACACAGTGATAACTCTCTATATACAGGTAATGTAGTAGATGTCACCGGCAGTCCTATGTAACACACAGATAACACAGTGATAACTCTCTGAGTACAGGTAATGTAGTAGATGTCACCGGCAGTCCTATGTAACACACAGGTAACACAGTGATAACTCTCTGAGTACAGGTAATGTAGTAGATGTCACCGGCAGTCCTATGTAACACCACAGATAACACAGTGATAACTCTCTATATACAGGTAATGTAGTAGATGTCACCGGCAGTCCTATGTAACACCACAGATAACACAGTGATAACTCTCTATATACAGGTAATGTAGTAGATGTCACCGGCAGTCCCATGTAACACCACAGATAACACAGTGATAACTCTCTATATACAGGTAATGTAGTAGATATCAAAAAATACATTGGGATAGTATGATGTGATGTACTAAATGATAACCTCAGTTCTTCTGTATGAAATACATTTTGTTCTATATCATTTATATATAAAACCATAGATATGGTGCCGAGTGACAAACCCAGCTCTCCAACATCCATAAGTAGATATTATAATACCAAAGTACACACTCAGCACTGCTACATCAGTACATAAAAGCATAGAAAACAATTTGTGTTCAATTACAAACTTAGCCGCGATACCGTGAGATGAGACCTTGTATAATATTCTGTTACCTCTCAGCTTGTGCACTACATTTATATGTAAAACCACAGAAAACACATTGTAATACCACTACACAATGTGGCCGATGACAGGCTCAGAACTGCTATATCTACATGGAAAAGCTAATACATAATACATTGTGCCAGACAACTAACACAGCACCGCTACATCTCCATGTAAAATATCACTACACATTGTGCCAGACTCTGCACCACTACAATGATATATAATGCTACAAATAATATATGGAAATATTAGCAACCTATTGTAACATCATTACACATTGTGCCAAATGACAAACTCAGCCCTCGTACATGTCCATGTAAAATCATATATAACACATTGCAGTATTACAACACATTGTACCAGAATGCTGTGCTACATCCATTTGCTCTACAATAAATAACATATTGCAATATGACTACACACTATACAAATGACAAGCTCAGCACCGCTACATCTGCACGGGTAAAACATTGTGACAAACCCCCCACTGCCTACAGAAAACTTTCCCGCCCCACGTCACTCACTCACCTTGCACCTCTCCGGCGCTGCTCATGCAGTTCTCCAGGTAAATCCCGTCCTTGTAGCAGTCGCCCCTCTTCTTGGTGACCCCCGGGGGGTCATTGCTGGACTGGACGTCCCCGTCATGGCAGGAGCAGGGCGTCTGCATGATCCCGCAGGGGTGGAAGGTGCTGCTGCTGCTCAGACAGGTGTCCAGCCACTTGCACAGCATCTGGCAGGCAGCTTTCCGGGGGTTGCGGTTCCCCAAGACCAGATATTCCAGGGTGAAATCCGTCTCCTGCGGCTGGGACGTCTTCCATTGGAGCTGGGGGTCTTCCTTCCTGGGGGGCGTCTGCCGCATCTGTAGGAACTGCTTGTTGGACTGCAGGAAGGCGTACTGGACCGAGCTGTCGCACAGTTTCAAGACCTCATCGAAACTCTCCATCCCCAAGTACGTCCGTGTGGACTCCAGGAAAGAGTCAAACTGCGAGGTGCGGATCTGCTGGTGGTCGCATATACCCGCCGGCTTGGATACCTTCACGTACAGGGTGTATCTCCTGGGGTCAGGGTTCTGGATAATCCAGGCGCACAAAGAATTGTTCAAAGGGAAGAGAGACAAAGAGGAGAAATATCCATAGAATTCCCCTTGGACTTGTGTCGTACAAGAATTGAGTCCCAAGTCAAGGCTGGCGGCGGCCGGGGAGAGCAGGAAAAGTGGCAATATGAAAAGCAAGTTGTGGGGGGATCCAGGGCTCCTCATCCTAGGTCTCTGCTCCTCTGGAATCCAAAGTAATTGTCAGGCAGGGGCCAGATCTCGGACATAACAGGTGGAGCAGGAGCAGGAGCAGTTTATGAGGCTCGGGGAAAATCAATCCAGCCTTGGTCTGCTTGTCTCAGGCGCCCCCTGGTGGCCGCTCAAAGGAACCTAGGAAGGAAAAAAGAGATACAATAAGACGTTAACTCTTCACCAGACTGCAATAATGTAACGTTCTGAGAAGCTGCGGCATCTTAACCATACTGGGAGGAAAGAAAGTCACACGTCACAGAAGGTAAAACAAATCACAGGCACCGATCCTTAACCGCCTCGGCGCCAGACGTAATCCCCTTACTAGGGCGATGGAAGAGAACGAGAAAAAAAAAGAAACGAGACATTAACTCCCACAAGGCTGTGACACTCCGAAAAGTTACAACGTCTTATCCATACTGGGAGGAAAACAAGTCAGACGTCACAGAAGGAAAAACGAGTCACAGATCCTTAACCGCCTCGGCGCCAGATGTGAACCACGTATATGGCAACGGAAGGGAAAGATAAGACGTTAACCCTTCACCAGGCTGCGAAAATGTAACGTTCTAAGAAACCGCAACGTCTTATCCATATTGGGAGGTAATAAAGTCACAAAAGGTAAAGAAGATACAATAAGATGTTAACCCTTCACCAGACTGCAACAATGTAACGTTGTAAGAAACCGCAACGTCTTATCCATATTGGGAGGTAAGAAAGTCACGGAAGGTAAAAAACAATTCTTAACCGCTTCACTGCCGGATGTAATCCCCTTACTATGATAGAGGAAGGGAAAGTAAATAAAAGATACAATAAGACGTTAACCCTTCACCAGACTGCAACAATGTAACGTTGTAAGAAACCGCAATGTCTTATCCATATTGGGAGGTAAGAAAGTAACTGAAGGTAAAGAAGATACAATAAGACGTTAACCCTTCACCAGACTGCAACACTGTAGCTTTCCGAGAAGCCGCAGCATCTTATCCATACTGGGATCATATAATGTCACACGTCACAAAAGGAAAAAAAAACAAATGTCAGCGGCGGCCTCTTAACCGCCTCAGTGCCAGCAGCCAGACGGAAACCCTTTTCTATGGCAACGTAATTAGGCAGAGGATTACGTGGGGAAGGGGCTGCGGCTTACAAGACTCCCAGTTACGTTCAGGGAAACACAAGGGAAAAAAAATCCCCTGACTCCCCCCGATCACTACTGAGACCCCCGGAGGAGCGCTGGGCCCTGGAGCGGAGAGGGGGCCACATCCACATTCTAATACAATACAGATAGCCTTTGTTATTCCAAAAATTGTCATGTATTAACCCTGACCCCCCCAAGCCTGAGTACGGGGTGTAGAGGGGGTCGTCATCCATCTGCGATATGGGCGGAGCCTGTAGTACGTGGACAAGTTGTGACGCTAGGTTCACACCTGCGTTCACGGTCTCCGTTCTATGGTTTCCATCTTCTGCATGCCAGAAGACGGAAAACACAGACCGGGTCCGGCCGTGCGCGGCGGTGAGCGTTTTAGGCTCTCCGCCGCGAAACCGGATTTTTTTATCCGGACACAGAGTACTGTATGTCCGACTCTGTCCGGATTATAAAACCGGCCGGACATGAATGGGTGAGAAAGAATCCTGCAGGTTTCCGTCTCCTGCCTCTGTTTTAGGCAGGAAACGGAAACTTCAAGTACAGACACCTGGGCGCAGATGTGAACGAGCCCTGAGATGGGATTTTTTTTTTCATTTTTTTAAACTTATCATTTGAGGGGTGCAACTAAAATTCAAAGGGCCCTGCAGTAAAATGTGAGGGGCCCCACCCAAGAGGTGCAGAGGGCCGAGAGTCTCAAGTTATATTCATAAGACAACGACTAACGGACCGTCAAAATATTAAATAGAGGTCATGTCCTGCTTTTGTCTATCAGGGACCCCTCTAAACACTCATATGCATGGGGGGGATCCATGAAATTGGGGGCCCCTTGGGTGCAGGAAGGTCGTGACAAGTGGATGTTTCTTCTGGCTCTTTTGCACCTTGGTTGTGTGACTGTAACCATAGGGGACCCAGAAGGTGCCCAATCCCAATAAGAGGGGTCAGTATTAGACACTGCTACTGCTGCAGGATGATGAGGGTCAGGTGACTGCCGGAGGATGATGGGGGTCAGGTGACTGTTGGAGGATGATGGAGGTCAGGTGACTGCCCAAGGATGATGGGAGTCAGGTGACTGCCGGAAGATGATGGGGGTCAGATGACTGCTGGAGGATGGATGATGGGGGTCAGGTGACTGCTGCAGGATGATGGGGGTCAGGTGACTGTTGGAGGATGATGGGGGTCAGATGACTGCTGGAGGATGATGGGGGTCAGGTGACTGCTGCAGGATGATGGGGGTCAGGTGACTGTTGGAGGATGATGGGTCAGGTGTCTTCCAGAGGATGATGGGGGTCAGGTGACTGTTGGAGGAGGATGATGGAGGTCAGGTGATGGCTGGGGGATGATGGAGGTCAGGTGACTGCTGCAAGATGATGGGGTCAGGTGACTTCTGGGGGATGATGAGGGTCAGGTGACTGCCGGAGGATGATTGGGGTCAGGTGACTGCTGGAGGATGATGGAGGTCAGGTGACTGCTGCAAGATGATGGGGGTCAGGTGACTGCTGGAGGATGATGGGTCAGGTGACTGCTGGAGGATGATGGAGGTCAGGTGACTGCTGGAGGATGATGGGGGTCAGGTGACTGTTGGAGGATGATGGCGATCAGGTGAATGCTGGAGGATGATGGGGCAGGTGACTGCTGGAGGATGATGGGTCAGGTGACTGCTGGAGGATGATTGGGGTCAGGTGACTGCTGGAGGATGATGGGGGTCAGGTGACTGCTGGAGGATGATGGGGGTCAGGTGACTGCTGGAGAATGATGAGGGTCAGGTGACTTCTGGAGGATGATGGAGGTCAGGTGACTGCCGGAGGATGATGGGGGTCAGGTGACTGCTGGAGGATGATGGAGGTCAGGTGACTGCTGCAGGATGATGGGGGTCAGGTGACTTCTGGAGGATGATGGAGGTCAGGTGACTGCCGGAGGATGATGGGGGTCAGGTGACTGCTGGAGGATGATGGAGGTCAGGTGACTGCTGCAGGATGATTGGGGTCAGGTGACTGCTGGAGGATGATGGCGATCAGGTGAATGCTGGAGGATGATGGGGCAGGTGACTGCTGGAGGATGATGGGTCAGGTGACTGCTGGAGGATGATGGGTCAGGTGACTGCTGGAGGATGATGGGGGTCAGGTGACTGCTGGAGGATGATGGGGGTCAGGTGACTTCTGGAGAATGATGAGGGTCAGGTGACTTCTGGAGGATGATGGAGGTCAGGTGACTACCGGAGGATGATGGGGGTCAGGTGACTGCTGGAGGATGATGGAGGTCAGGTGACTGCCGGAGGATGATGGGGGTCAGGTGACTGCTGGAGGATGATGGAGGTCAGGTGACTGCTGGAGGATGATGGGTCAGGTGACTGCCGGAGGATGATGGGGATCAGGTGAATGCTGGAGGATGATGGGGGTCAGGTGACTGCTGCAGGATGATGAGGGTCAGGTGACTGTTGGAGGATGATGGGGTCAGGTGACTGCCGGAGGATGATGGGGGTCAGGTGACTGCTGGAGGATGATGAAGGTCAGGTGACTTCTGGGGGATAATGGGGGTCAGGTGACTGCTGGAGGATGATGGTTGTCAGGTGACTTCTGGAGGATGATGGAGGTCAGGTGACTGCTGGAGGATGATGGAGGTCAGGTGACTGCTGCAAGATGATGGGGGTCAGATGACTTCTGGAGGATGATGGGTCAGGTGACTGCTGGAGGATGATGGGGGTCAGGTGACTGCTGGAGGATGATGGGTCAGGTGACTGCTGGAGGATGATGGAGGTCAGGTGACTGCTGGAGGATGATGGGTCAGGTGACTGCTGGAGGATGATGGGTCAGGTGACTGCTGGAGGATGATGGAGGTCAGGTGACTGCTGGAGGATGATGGAGGTCAGGTGACTGCTGGAGGATGATGGGTCAGGTGACTGCTGGAGGATGATGGGGGTCAGGTGACTGCTGGAGGATGATGGGGGTCAGGTGACTTCTGGAGGATGATGGGGTCAGGTGACTGTTGGAGGATGATGAGGGTCAGGTGACTTCTGGAGGATGATGAGGGTCAGATGACTTCTGGAGGATGATGGGGGTCAGGTGACTTCTGGAGGATGATGGGGGTCAGGTGACTGCCGGAGGATGATGGGGGTCAGGTGACTGCTGGAGGATGATGGAGGTCAGGTGACTGCCGGAGGATGATGGGGGTCAGGTGACTGCTGGAGGATGATGGAGGTCAGGTGACTGCCGGAGGATGATGGGGGTCAGGTGACTGCTGGAGGATGATGGAGGTCAGGTGACTGCTGGAGGACGATGGGTCAGGTGACTGCCGGAGGATGATGGGGCAGGTGACTGCTGGAGGATGATGGCGATCAGGTGAATGCTGGAGGATGATGGGGGTCAGGTGACTGCTGCAGGATGATGAGGGTCAGGTGACTGTTGGAGGATGATGGGGTCAGGTGACTGCCGGAGGATGATGGGGGTCAGGTGACTGCTGGAGGATGATGAAGGTCAGGTGACTTCTGGGGGATGATGGGGGTCAGGTGACTGCTGGAGGATGATGGTTGTCAGGTGACTTCTGGAGGATGATGGAGGTCAGGTGACTGCTGGAGGATGATGGAGGTCAGGTGACTGCTGCAAGATGATGGGGGTCAGGTGACTTCTGGAGGATGATGGGTCAGGTGACTGCTGGAGGATGATGGGGGTCAGGTGACTGCTGGAGGATGATGGGTCAGGTGACTGCTGGAGGATGATGGGTCAGGTGACTGCTGGAGGATGATGGAGGTCAGGTGACTGCTGGAGGATGATGGAGGTCAGGTGACTGCTGGAGGATGATGGGTCAGGTGACTGCTGGAGGATGATGGGGGTCAGGTGACTGCTGGAGGATGATGGGGGTCAGGTGACTTCTGGAGGATGATGGGGTCAGGTGACTGTTGGAGGATGATGAGGGTCAGGTGACTGCTGGAGGATGATGGGGGTCAGATGACTTCTGGAGGATGATGGGGGTCAGGTGACTTCTGGAGGATGATGGGGGTCAGGTGACTGCTGGAGGATGATGGAGGTCAGGTGACTGCTGGAGGATGATGGGGGTCAGGTGACTTCTGGAGGATGATGGGGGTCAGGTGACTTCTGGAGGATGATGGGGGTCAGGTGACTGCTGGAGGATGATGGGGTCAGGTGTCTTCCAGAGGATGATGGGGGTCAGGTGACTTCTGGGGGATGATGAGGGTCAGGTGACTGCTGGAGGATGATGGGGGTCAGGTGACTTCTGGAGGATGATGGGGGTTGGGTTTTACATGGATGATGAATGGCCATATTGGAAACAATTCCCATTAATAGAAGGTGTGAATGAGCTAAGAGCCCCGGACCTTCCCCCCCCCCCTCCTGTGTGCATAGATACAGGGGGAATACGAGCAGCACCCCCTGTCCTGGTACATCACAGCTATGTAAGTGTCAGTCTTAACTGTAGACTTGCATACATTTCACCGCCTGAGGTAATATTTTAAGGCATCAACTTTAGGAGTCCAAAGAACTTTCCCCAAGTAGATGTGGAAGTACAACGCCAGGAAAGGAACTAAGATCAGTACAACCACCACCATCATCATCATCACAATCACCATCATCATCATCATCATTACCACCGTTATTGACACCACCTTATAATCACTGTCATCGCCATCATCAGTATCGCCACCATGAATATTATCTTGGCCACTACATCATCACTACCACAGTCATCCTCATCATTGTTCTCCTGCTCCAGTACAAATATCTGGGCGCTGGGTAGTTGTCGGTGGGGGCTTGGCCGGAGCTGCAGAGAGTATTGGCAGAGGCCGGGTATATACTGGACAGGTGGTGGAGGTGACGCTGATAATATTATATCTCATTAACCGTGCAATGTGTAAGGGGAAGAGTTCACAACATAGAGAGGTTGTCAGGAGCGCTTATATTACTGAACATAGAGAGAGGTTGTCAGGAGCCCTCATATTACTGAACATAGAGAGAGGTTGTCAGGAGCCCTCATATTACTGAACATAGAGAGAGGTTGTCAGGAACGCTCATATTACTGAACATAGAGAGAGGTTGTCAGGAACGCTCATATTACTGAACATAGAGAGAGGTTGTCAGGAGCCCTCATATTACTGAACATAGAGAGAGGTTGTCAGGAGCCCTCATATTACTGAACATAGAGAGAGGTTGTCAGGAACGCTTATATTACTGAACATAGAGAGAGGTTGTCAGGAACGCTCATATTACTGAATACAAATACAGAAGGCGGCAAACAATGGACAAGACTGTCAGAGACACCGCTACACCCCCGACAATTACCATAATGAGCCAAATTATATCAGAGAGATCCAGCGAGACTGGAACTGTACAACTACTGTGGATACATTATTTATACTGTATCTAAGCCTCATGCCGGGTACTGTCTGCTGGACTGGAGAAGTTAGATACATCTGGTTATCTGGATTCTATAAGGGATTTCTTCTTCCCACATAAATATATAATTAGCAATTACATGTAATGTGGGGCTTATACATAGTGTATATATGTATATGGCTATATATGTATATCTATACTGTAGATAGATAGATAGATAGATAGATAGATAGATAGATAGATAGATAGATAGATAGGAGATAGATAGATAGATAGATAGATAGAGAGATAGGAGATAGATAGATAGATAGATAGATAGATAGATAGATAGATAGATAGATAGGAGATAGACAGAGAGATAGGAGATAGATAGGAGATAGATAGATAGATAGATAGATAGATAGATAGGAGATAGATAGATAGATAGATAGATAGATAGATAGATAGATAGATAGGAGATAGATAGATAGATAGATAGATAGATAGGAGATAGATAGATAGATAGATAGATAGATAGATAGATAGATAGATAGGAGATAGATAGATGATAGATAGATAGATAGATAGATAGATAGGAGATAGATAGATAGGAGATAGATAGATAGATAGATAGATAGATAGATAGATAGATAGAAGATAGATAGATAGATAGATAGATAGATAGATAGATAGATAGGAGATAGATAGATGATAGATAGATAGATAGATAGATAGATAGGATATAGATAGATAGGAGATAGATGGATAGATAGATAGATAGATAGGAGATAGATAGATAGATAGATAGATAGATAGGAGATAGATAGATAGATAAATAGATAGATAGATAGATAGGAGATAGATAGATGATAGATAGATAGATAGATAGATAGATAGGATATAGATAGATAGGAGATAGATGGATAGATAGATAGATAGATAGATAGATAGATAGATAGATAGGAGATAGATAGATAGATAGATAGATAGGAGATAGATAGATAGATAAATAGATAGATAGATAGATAGATAGATAGATAGATAGATAGTGCAGGCACCGGGGCTCTTATACAGGCGCACACGGCCCCGCACCCAGGTTAGATGTGAATGTGACAGAGGAGAGATCAGGACCAAATCTGTGATCAAATCATTGAAACTATTCATTTCTGATACAAAGCTCCAAATTCTCCGCTTCTCTTCATACAGTCATTGAGTTAAGGTATAAGATTCCAGTAGGGGGCGCATAAGAGCACAAATCAGCTGAAACAAATGAAATGTGAGCAACTCTGTCTGCAATGAGCTCCCCCTAGTGGCGGATTTGTCAGGTAACATTGTAGCTGTATTGAGCAGGTGAAGTCTCAGCGAGGGGCCTTCACAATAGTAGGCAGGGGGTGTCAGGATTATTTTAAGCCCTCTATAGACAAAGATCCAGACATTAATATAGAGCGTGCCATGTCCGCGGTCATAAGGGCGGCTCATACGTATTTTATACTCTCTGTCATAGCACAATTATATACCTGGGGCTACGGGCAGATGACAGCTCTGAACTCAGCCTCAGCCCCACAAGGACCTAGCCTGACCCTTTGGTTGGATATTTGGTCCTCAGTGGACGATGAGAAGTAGTGGATTTATACAGCGCAGAGATAACGTGGAGCCGGGCGCTGACAGCCGCCTGCTGAAACGTGACCTAAATACTAAACTGACACGGCGTATACCCCAGACTCTCATCCTGTCTGTGTCAACACTGCAAAGATCTGTCCACCGGGGGCCGCATCGGAGAGGACAAGGCTCTGAGATGTGCGCTTATGAAATACGTCTAAAATGTTTCTATTCTTAACTTATATTTCAATTTTTAAGGTGCAGATTCCCTCTAGAAGGTCACGAAGAGTGCGGAACGGTAACGTCACCCAGATCATTGCCCAACGTAAGACGCTAGGTAGTGAGGGTGGCGAAAGTCTCCGGAGGAAAAGCCGAATCTAGAGGTTTGCTGGGCTTTGTTTGTAAGAAAATAGCTAGACAGGTGTTGGCTGGAGGCGAAGAAGAAGAAGAGCTGATCTGCCATGTTGGATTCTTTGGTGGTGGTTGTGCGCACGGTTTTATGAAGGCAAGTCACTGCCCTCGGGAGCCCAAAGAAGTAAGAGGGGCAGCTCACCACCCACAGCCTTAGCTTTACACTATACAGTCAAACAGAACAGAAAATTGATCAGGGTTTTACTTGTTCATGGGGGGGATCCCAGTGTTCTAAGCACAGAAACAAAATTTTTTTAGAATAAAACAATATATCCGAAACTCGAGTGGAAACATTTCTTCATTTCTAGAATTTCCTTAGGAGACATCACCTGTTATACAATGTAAGTGACTTCTATCTCGATCCGTCTCCTGATTGAGTCCCGGGATAATGACCGACCTCTCCACTTGTGACTGAGCCCTTTATTATCCACCTTTGAAAACCAATAAAGGTCATGAATGAGGATCTGTGGCTGAAGTGTTACATCGTAACGAGCCCTTTCCTTACATCTCTCATCAGCGTTACATTCTCACTTTGCTCCTTGGCTTCATCAGTCGAGTACAATATCCGACTTGTTATATCTCAGTGACTTTGTTTGAGAACTGATGAAAGAGTCTTCTGAGGGATGTGAGGGATCCTGGTGCACGACGCAGCTAGGTGGGCTATACCAGAGCAAGGACTGGGACTTCTGATTGGAACTACTTGTTGGTTCTTGACTACCTTCTTGGATTATCCTCTGTATTGCAAACCTACATCTGGTACCATATCTGGTTTGTCTGACTACTTTAGTGCCTACTGCTCCTGTGCTACAAACCAAGCTCTGCTAAACCCATGTGGCCGAATCCTGGATTGTTCTACTAGTTTTCCATCTATTGCATTTGTAATGTTAACCCAACTGTACTACATCTGTGTTGCTGAAGCCTGGATTGCTCAAGACCTTTCTGCATTCTGCATCTGGACTGCACCCAGCTCAGCTACATCTCTGTTGCTGAATCCCCGAGTGCCTGACTCCTGCTTTTGCACCATGTACCTCATTCTGCTCATTGGCCCAGTTAACAAACACCCATTCTAGTATGCTACCTCCAGCAATCTCCGGCTGTCTGCTTAAGCCCCAGTTAATGGCTGACAATCATTGGGCAGGTTAGAGACATCTCCGTCCTGGCACCAACACAGTCATTTACACCCAAACTGGATTTGCATTAAAAGTGGGTGTAATAGAGGAATGAGGCCATGTGGGGACGCCTTCTCTGGATATCCTAAGAATCACAACATAACAATAGCTTTATGCAGCTGAGTGGAGCTGTGTTGCAGTTACCTGCACAGCGGGTGGACCGGAGCGCTGCTGTGCAGGGAAAAACTGGAATAAAAAAAAAGCTAAAACAGAAATACGCTAGTTGGACTCCAGCTGTTCGGAAAGAAACAATATATCCTATCAACACGCTATCAGTTTGTATAGTGAGAATACGTCCAATACCCCGACCCCTGGACCGCTTCTCAAGTCACCTTGTAAACTGGTCAAGGACCATACACTGCTTTGAGTGGTTTTAGGAAAGCACCCCGATCACCTATCGTACCCCGCAGGATAAAAATGCAGCTTTGTAACCCGAGAGTCAGAACCCCATTGTCTGTGCTATGGATCCCCCATATCAAGTCCACTATAAGGACTCCAGGTCAGACTTAGCCATATTGGCTCATGTCAGAATCTTTGTGTGAACATTTATTTTTGCAAATATTAGTCACATTCATTCGATAAGCAGATAAGATTAGATAAGCAGATAAGATTAGATAAGCATTGCCTTAACTAGATGTCACATGTATAATTCTGCTAATTCTCCTATGAGAGTGACGTGGATTGTAGGACGACATCCTAATGACTAGTGGCCACAAATTTGGCCTGAGATCCCCTGTTTTTGGGACTTTTGCCAGACTGCTCTGCCCTATCACAGCTCTCCATGGCTGTGATTCCGTTTCTTGTTTTGCTTATTATGAAATTATCTCTAATTCTCTTATTGCTGTAACTTCTAAATAAACTTTCACCTGCTTTTATCCACTTGAGAGATGATTCATCTGTGTGTTTTCTATAAAAGTTTCCTTAACAGAGGATGAAACTAGAACAAACACCAACCACTGACTCTAGGATGAACACTCGGAGTAATACTATGAACCAGAGACAAAGTAACAAACCCAAACTCATCACCGCAGGAGATTCACTTAACTAATATTTACAAGGTTTATCCACCGGAATCATGATGTTATCTCGCCCCATGTGACCCCTGAGGCTCAACCACAGGTTCCCCTGGTCCAGTGATGTCACCCAGGAGGCTGGAAGAAGTCTCGGTGAGCCATTTACAATGATGAGAGTGATTTTGGGGTGATTCTGTTATTACAATCCAAAAATGGAGAAAAAGTCAATTACAATGTAGCGATAATGAGCCGCACCTAGAATCCATAGCAGAGATCTCCTTGTAGAGCCCTCACGATGCACCATATCCAAGAATTGCAACATTATGGCCATCACCAGCTTTTCCTGGTTATATTCCATAGCCTTGGGCTCTATCCCTTACTCGCTTGCCTGAGCAAATTCTTAAAACTTGAAAAAATTTTACTTTGATGAATTTGGTCCATAATCTCCAAATAGCTGCCCAAGAATCCAGAGTAAAGCCGTCCTTGTAGACCCCTCCTCACGATGCACCATGGCCAAGAATGACGACGTTATCTCCGTCCTCGGCTTTGTTTGGTTCCTCTCGCTTACCCCGGGCTCTAGCTCTTGCTTTGCCTTGGCAAATTAAACTTAAAAAGTCCCCGGTTGATGAATTTAGGTCGTAAACTCCAAATACATCCCCAAGATTTTAAGCTAATTTTGTCGGGGCTGATGTATCGCAAGTGACAGCGAAGTGCATTAATATCCAGAATAAAGACTTCACGTTTTTAAATCAAACGGAGGAAACATCCAGATCCAAAGTCGCTGATATAAAATGTTCTACCTAAAAGGGTTCTGTCATTTTTCTCTCTTCCATAAGTGCTGATTTTTGTACCATTTGTATGAAAATAAGACAGTAGGCAATAAAAGCGGCACGGCGCATCAGACAGGCTGATAGACGAAATGTCTGGCTAATAAGTACAATGCAAATGATGTGACAATTGTGTCTGTGCACGACTACAGATGTAACGGCGGCGTGCTAACATATGGCCGTACAGTGTGCGCGTCGAGATGGCTACGTGTGCATTAAATCAGACGAAAATGATTCAAGCGAGGATATGACAATGCATAATGCTGCAGGCGCGGAAAGATGGCGGGGCGGCCATTGCCAAAAACAGCACAGTGTTGCAGCTGATTTGACACATTCTCAAAAAACGGCACAGTGGAGACAAGAATAGTGTATATAGGGAATTGTCTGGAGACATGACTAATGTATACAGTGTATATATGTGTGTATATACAGACATACAAACCACATCTGCATCTAAACCTGTTGTGAAAACCCTTCGACATTAAACTAGAGATTGACGAACTTCGGAAGATTTGTTTTGTTGTGATTTGGTCCAAAGATTTCTTTTAGAATGAGACGTTCTATTATTGTACATTGGAATCTCTCCAGACTCCGGAGTATAACAAGTGAGGACATAACAGTTACACGTCCCTCACCTTTCCACAGTATCTGGCTCTCTCTAAGGGTGTATCAATATACTGCACGAGGTTGGAGGAGGAACCCAAGAGAGTGCTGGAGGCCTCTCCTAGCCATCCTTGTGGCATTGGGTACTCCCTTCAGTTCCTCTTCCATCCTTCTGGACCTCTTGCACCTCAGGAGGACCGAAGAGTTTCACCGGCCTCAGTTCTCTCCCCAAGGTGCATGATGTCAACCAGAGGCCGGAAGAGATTGGAGGAGGAACCCAAGAGAGTGCTGGAGGCCTCTCCTAACCATCCTTTTGGGTTTTGCACACTCTCTTGTCTTGTTCATCTTCCATCCTCCTGGGTGATGTCATGGACCACAGGGGAACTGCTGAGGCTCAATCACCGGCCTCAATTGTCTCTCTGTGGTGCAAGATGTCAACCTGGAGGCCGGAAGAGGAGCCCAAGGGAGTGATGGATGTCGCAAGAATTCCCAGGAGAGGCGATGGAAGGTGAAGAGATTCCCAAGTATAATAAGTGGTTCAGGAATAACAAACCCCCAAAGTTTCAGGTTTGGGTCTATCTATCTATCTATCTATCTATCTATCTCGTATCTATCTATCTATCTATCTATCTATCTATCTCCTATCTATCTATCTCCTATCTATCTATCTATCTATCTATCTCGTATCTATCTATCTATCTATCTATCTATCTATCTATCTATCTCCTATCTATCTATCTATCTATCTATTTATCTCGTATCTATCTATCTATCTATCTATCTATCTATCTATCTCCTATCTATCTATCTATCTATCTATCTATCTATCTATCTCCTATCTATCTATCTATCTATCTATCTATCTATCTATCTATCTCGTATCTATCTATCTATCTATCTATCTATCTATCTATCTCCTATCTATCTATCTATCTATCTATCTATCTATCTATCTATCTATCATCTATCTCCTATCTATCTATCTATCTATCTATCTATCTATCTCGTATCTATCTATCTATCTATCTATCTATCTATCTATCTATCTATCTTGTATCTATCTATCTATCTCCTATCTATCTATCTATCTATCTATCTATCTATCTCCTATCTATCTATCTATCTATCTATCTATCTCCTATCTATCTATCTATCTATCTATCTATCTATCTATCTATCTCGTATCTATCTATCTATCTCCTATCTATCTATCTATCTATCTATCTATCTATCTCCTATCTATCTATCTATCTATCTATCTCCTATCTATCTATCTATCTATCTATCTATCTATCTATCTATCTCCTATCTATCTATCTATCTATCTATCTATCTCGTATCTATCTATCTCCTATCTATCTATCTATCTATCTATCTATCTATCTTCTATCTATCTATCTATCTATCTATCTATCTATCTATCTATCTATCTATCTCCTATCTATCTATCTATCTATCTATCTCCTATCTATCTATCTATCTATCTATCTCGTATCTATCTATCTATCTATCTTCTATCTATCTATCTATCTATCTATCTATCTATCTCCTATCTATCTATCTATCTATCTATCTATCTATCTTCTATCTATCTATCTATCTATCTATCTATCTATCTATCTATCTCCTATCTATCTATCTATCTATCTATCTATCTATCTCCTATCTATCTATCTATCTATCTATCTATCTATCTATCTATCTATCTCCTATCTATCTATCTATCTATCTATCTATCTATCTATCTATCTCCCATCTATCTATCTATCTATCTATCTATCTATCTATCTATCTATCATCTATCTCCTATCTATCTATCTATCTATCTCGTATCTATCTATCTATCTATCTATCTATCTATCTATCTATCTATCTCCTATCTATCTATCTATCTATCTATCTATCTATCTATCTAGCTATCTCTTATCTATCTATCTATCTATCTATCTATCTCCTATCTATCTATCTATCTATCTATCTATCTATCTATCTCCTATCTATCTATCTATCTATCTATCTATCTATCTATCTATCTCCTATCTATCTATCTATCTATCTATCTATCTATCTATCTATCTATCCATCTCCTATCTATCTATCTATCTATCTATCTATCTATCTCCTATCTATCTATCTATCTATCTATCTATCTATCTATCTCCTATCTATCTATCTATCTATCTATCTATCTATCTATCTCCTATCTATCTATCTATCTCCTATCTATCTATCTATCTATCTATCTATCTATCTATCTATCTATCTCCTATCTATCTATCTATCTATCTATCTATCTATCTATCTCCTATCTATCTATCTATCTATCTATCTATCTATCTATCTATCTATCTATCTCCTATCTATCTATCTATCTATCTATCTATCTATCTATCTATCTATATATCTGTTGTTATCAGACCCCTGATCTTTTTCCTACACATATTTCTTCCCGTCACCAGTTATTCTCGGTCAGTTTTCGGGATTCCTCTGAGATATAATCTGAATATCCTGCCTTAGACAATGCCACATAATATACCTCGGCGTGTCTGACCTGTTGCCCCTAGTTCCTTGGTATGAAGATCTTTGCCATTGTCTTAAGATTCCTGCCCAGACGTGAGGATAAAGCGGCCGGAGCTCAGTCCCGCAGGAAAGAAAGGCCTTTTTCTTCTCGCTGTGTCCTGTTGCCATGGCTGTACCATTGAGTGACAGCAATTCACACAACACCAATGGCTTTCTGTGCCTAAGAAATACATGGCTGACCAGAGTTTTCTTCTTTTATAGAACAATTGTACCCTGTCTACATTCATCTCAAGACAAAACATCAAACCCGACTCAGGAATGGTTCTAGCGAAGGTCAAAGGTCATGTTCAATTTCTTAAATGTTCCATCTATACGGACAATCAGAAATGAGGAGAACGGGCAGGTTTTTAGGATTCCTACAAGATCCCCTGGTTGTGCCCAATATCCCTCCTATTAGGCAGATTAGATACAGTATGAAAGATTGCGTATCCAAATCACGTCGTGACATCTGTCTCCATGACTGCCACCGGGATAGCACTAGTTGCTAAAAGTCACCGCAATAAAAATGTCATACACCTTGCTGTCGTCCACAAAAAAAGGAAGATTTGCCAACACTCAGTCCCATGAATGTCACAAAAAACGTAACTTTCATCATCACCTATCCTGGCCCTTGCGTTGGGTCCCTGCAGCCGGCTGTGGCTAGGACAGGTAAGTTACTGTGCAGCAGCAGCGGCGGTTGTTCTCCCCTCACCTCGTTGTAGAAGTATATGGCCGGCAGGGGAACTGGTTCTGTCTCTATGGCCTGCAAGTTTTTACCTCTGCCGGGACTCTCATACTTTTCTTTATAGCTCTGTCCCTGACTCCTGACCCTGACCTTGACTTTGTTCCTGAATATCCCTCCACCTCACCCTTTGGGTTATTACCTGTTGCTTGTCTCCTGGCTCTGACCCCCGGCTATCTCCTGACTGTGCTGCCATTTCACTGTCTGGCTTGTCTCATCCTCATCTATCCTGGCCCTTGGTTTGGCTCCTTGCTGCAGGCTGTGCCTAGAAAGGGTTAAATAATGTGCTGCAGCCTCTCACATTCCCTGCAAGCTGGAGCTGATCTTCCCACAGCTCTCCTGCTCCTTACTATGGATGACAGCAAACAGTGATTTTATCTTAGCCTGGACCCCATCCCTGTATTTTATAGCTCTGCTCCTGACCTTGACCTTGTTCCTGAATATCACCCCTCCTCACCCTTTGGGTTATTACCTGTTGCTTGTCTCCTGGCTCTGACCCCCGGCTATCTCCTGACTGTGCTGCCATTTCACTGTCTGGCTTGTCTCATCCTCATCTATCCTGGCCCTTGGTTTGGCTCCTTGCTGCCGGCTGTGCCTAGAAAGGGTAAAATAATGTGCAGCAGCCTCTCACATTCCCTGCAAGCTGGAGCTGATCTTCCCACAGCTCTCCTGCTCCTTACTGTAGATACATATGACAGCAAACAGTGATTGTATCTTAGTCTGGACCCCATCCCTGTATTTTATTGCTCTGCTCCTGACCTTGACTTTGTTCCTGAATATCACCCCTCCATACCCTTTAGATTGTTGTTCGTACTCCTGGCTCTGACCTCTGGCTGTCTCCTGACTGTGCTCCCATCTCATAATTTAGTTTATTTTATACTATCCTGGCCCTTGGTTTGGCTCCTTGCTGCAGGCTGTGCCTAGAGAGGGTAAAATAATGTGCTGCAGCCTTCCACATTCCCTGCAATCTAGAGCTGATCTTCCCACAGCTCTCCTGCTCCTTACTGTGGATGACAGCAAACTCTGATTTTATCTTAGCCTGCACCACATTCCTGCATTTTATAGCTCTGCTCCTGACCTTGACTTTGTTCCTGAATATCACCCCTTCACACCCTTTAGATTGTCTGCCTGGTACCTGTTGTTTGTACTCCTGGCTCTAACCTCTGGCTGTCTCCTGACTCTGCTCCCATCTCATAATTTATTTTATACTATCCTGGCCCTTGGTTTGGCTCCTTGCTGCCGGCTGTGCCTAGAGAAGGCAAAATAATGTGCAGCAGCCTTCCACATTCCCTGCAAGCTGGAGCTGATCTTCCCACAGCTCTCCTGCTCCTTACTGTGGATGCATATGACAGCAAACAGTGATTGTATCTTAGTCTGGACCCCATCCCTGTATTGATAGCTCTGCTCCTGACCTTGACCTTGTTCCTGAATATCCCTCCACCTCACCCTTTGGGTTGTTTATTACCTGTTGCTTGTCTCCTGGCTCTGACCCCCGGCTATCTCCTGACTGTGCTGCCATTTCACTGTCTGGCTTGTCTCATTCTCATCTATCCTGACCCTTGGTTTGGCTCCTTGCTGCCGGCTGTGCCTAGACAGGGTAAAATAATGTGCTGCAGCCTCTCACATTCCCTGCAAGCTGATCTTCCCACAGCTCTCCTGCTCTTTACTGTAGATACATATGACAGCAAACAGTGATTGTATCTTAGTCTGGACCCCATCCCTGTATTTTATTGCTCTGCTCCTGACCTTGACTTTGTTCCTGAATATCACCCCTCCATACCCTTTAGATTGTTGTTCGTACTCCTGGCTCTGACCTCTGGCTGTCTCCTGACTGTGCTCCCATCTCATAATTTAGTTTATTTTATACTATCCTGGCCCTTGGTTTGGCTCCTTGCTGCAGGCTGTGCCTAGAGAGGGTAAAATAATGTGCTGCAGCCTTCCACATTCCCTGCAATCTAGAGCTGATCTTCCCACAGCTCTCCTGCTCCTTACTGTGGATGACAGCAAACTCTGATTTTATCTTAGCCTGCACCACATCCCTGTATTTTATAGCTCTGCTCCTGACCTTGACTTTGTTCCTGAATATCACCCCTTCACATCCTTTAGATTGTCTGCCTGGTACCTGTTGTTTGTACTCCTGGCTCTGACCTCTGGCTGTCTCCTGACTCTGCTCCCATCTCATAATTTATTTTATACTATCCTGGCCCTTGGTTTGGCTCCTTGCTGCAGGCTGTGCCTAGAGAAGGCAAAATAATGTGCAGCAGCCTTCCACATTCCCTGCAAGCTGGAGCTGATCTTCCCACAGCTCTCCTGCTCCTTACTGTAGATACATATGACAGCAACCAGTGCTTTTATCTTAGCCTGCACCACATCCCTGTATTTTACTGCTCTGCTCCTGACATTGACCTTGTTCCTGAATATCACCCCTTCACACCCTTTAGATTGTCTGCCTGGTACCTGTTGTTTGTACACCTGGCTCTGACCTCTGGCTGTCTCCTGACTATGCTCCCATATCATCATCTAGTTTATTTCATTCTATCCTGGCCCTTAGTTTTGGTCTCTGCTGCAGATTGAGGCTAGGGCAAGCAAACTAAACTGCAGCGACCTGTCATATTTTCTGCAAGCAGCAGGTGATCTGCTCCAGGTCCCTTGATCCTGACCGCAGCTTTGTTCCTGAATCTCTTTCCATTGTCTTCCTGGTTCCTGTTGTTGTTCTCCTGACTCCATTCCCATTCTCTGTCCTATTCTGACCACTGTCCTAGTGATGACCTTCGGCTACTTACTCTGCTCTTGTGTTATCTGCACCCTAGTCACTAATCTGTGACCCGGACTAGTACTCAGTGAAGAACAGGCAGACTCTTCTGACTTCCCACCCCTGGCTAGCTTAGACAGTCCACATCCATACCTTAGGTTCCCCTCCCTCCTTTTTGCTATTGAATAAGATGTATTTAAGGAACTACTTGTGGAGTCCGGCTCAGGTTTGGTATTGAAGATCTCCACATTGAGACCAGGCACAGCCACTCATAGGGCATTAATAGAAAATCTATCCTGATACTACCCCTTTAAGTGACAGATTCCCCCCCACAGAAGTAACAATAATCCTGGGAAGACCATGAAGACTTCCCCTTTAAAACCTAAACTTAGATATTTCCTCCTTTCTAAATAACAACTGGATGTTTTACACAAATGACTTTGCAGAGAGTTGGTCTTGCCAAGTTACGCAGCGGTAATAAAACGATCCTAAAGGACAATGTTTTATGAGTAGTGCAGATTTTGCAGTTGATTTCATTATCGTTGCGAGCTGTGATGTGCCACCGGCAAGCCCGCACTTTGGGTGATTCTCTTAGAACATTCTCACAAGCCTGCCTATAACAATATTGTTAGAAATCTGCTCATCTACAATACACTGTACTCCGGGGTTAATGAGATTGGGATATGCCGCGCCATATAAAGCTTATGATATAGCCGGAGGGAACGACTTCTTGAGACCACAACTGAAACTTGACTTTTAAGAAACTGTTACTGAGACTCTTTACTTATTGGGGGACTTAAAGGGATTTTCGAGGTTCAGAATATGGATGACCAACTCTCAGGTCTAGGGTTGAGCGATCGGGATCGGTAAAGTTCGGATCCCAATCGGCAATCGAGCAAATTCACGATTGTGATCGGCTGGAAAATTATCGGAAATCGGATTTTGAAATCTCAAGATCGGCTCAACCCTAAAATTGACTTTTTCCATAGAGAAGCATTGACTAGGGTTGAGTGATCGGGATTGGAAAAGATCGGATCCCGATCGGCGATCGAGCAAATTTCACGATCACGATTGGGATTGGCTGGAAAATGATCAGAAATCGGATTTTAAAATCGATCCTGAAATCTCAAGATCGGCTCAATCCTACTCAGGTCACTCCTGGCGCACGGTTACTGTATTGGGTCACCCATTCCTTTCTGTGCCCTTACTGGTTGGGCCAGAAGTAAATTGGCCCAGGTGACTGTTGTGGCCGGTCACTGGCTATAGTGGTCCCATTTTGGCTAACAGTGATATATTGTCAACGATACTCAACAGGTGACCAGTGAGGCCAGTGATTCGCTGCAGTCGGAGTCACTTCACTTCCAGACCATCCAATGTGGGCATAGATTGAAACGGGAGACTCCACGCCAGAATGAAGGATGAGAGAGGCGAGTATTGATTTTTATATCATAGCCCAATGTCCCCAAGGTTTTTCAGTTTACCTAACTTTTTTGGGACAAAACTGTACTACCCTCCCTTACCATTAGATGGCGATCAATGGCATGAAGACGGTGGCAATATAAACAGTGAAAAGGATGCAGTGCCCCAAAAAGCCCCAAAGCCCCTTCGATTGATTGACAGTATTGTCAAGATCATATTGATGCTTTCTTAAAACTGTAAATCCCCTTTAAAGGGATTCAATCATTAAAACTCAATTTTTTGTCCCTAACACGTAGGAATAGCCTTAAGAAAGGCTATTCTTCTCCTACCTTTAGATGTCTTCTCCACGCCGCTGTTCGGTATAAATCCTTGTATTCGTCGGTATGCAAATTAGTTCTCTGGCAGCACTGGGGGCGGGCCCCAGCACTCAAACAGCACTGGGGGCGTCCCCAATGCTGCGAGAGAACTCTCCAGCATTGCCTCCATCTTCTTCAAAACAGCCTCCCTTCGTGTCTTCTTCCAACGCTGGCTTCAAAATTCTAGGCCTCGGGCTTAGGTCAAAGCCAACTGTGCATGCCCGTTGGCCACAAGAAAATGGCCGCTTACACAGTATTGTAAGCGGTCATTTTCTTGTGGCCGGCAGGCATGCCTAGGCCTGGAAGTTTGAACCCAGCTCCGGAAGAAGACACGAAGAGAGGCCATTCCAGACGAAGATGGAGGCGGCACTGGAGAATTGGGACCGCCCCCAGTGCTGTGAGAGAATTCATTTGCATACCGACGAAAACCGGCTTATATACCAAACAGCGGTGCGGAGAAGACATCTAAAGGTAGGAGAAGAATAGCCTTTCTTAAGACTATTCCTACGTTTTAGGGAGAAAAAATTTGAGTTTTAATGATAGGATCCCTTTAAACGATATCCCCTGGTCGTGCAAAGAATATAGGAAAATATTCACAAGACCTATTGCCCCCCCAAAATGCAAATATTTCCCGTTATCCATTTCCTTCAATGACTCCTTACTTATCATTCTGAGCATCACAATGGAGTCCGTAGGATTTAAAAACTTTAAGAACGTCTCGGGTGCTTTCCTATTAAAAAACAGTGTCGATCGCAACTTAATTTTTACATAAATTTTCGGTTACATTGTAACTATATTCTAAGCAGAAGATTCCGCCAATAGTCTTTCACGGAGGTGATAGGGATGAGACTATGGAGTGGAAGGAGCCTTGTTCTTCTTGGAGATTTCCTAAGCTTTTCATCCCCCGATTACTGTACATAAAGCATTTTCCCGAAATAAATCTGAGCGCTGATTCTAAGCTCCTTAGACTCCTCCATTGTGTGTGAAGCATTCGCCATATATTTTGATCTATTTCGCACTGAATCGGTTTGTATTTTGGTTTTTACTGAGCTTTTAACGGAGGGAAAAAATAAAATCAATAGCCGTCCCCGTAAAACAATCCTCTCTATTTCACACTCATGTACGGAATATTAGAGAAGTATTCGGGACATTTAGCCAGTTAAAACAAGGCTGCTCCGAGCCGGCTCAGTAAATACATTTATTTTTCCGCGTTTACCGACTCCTTTTATTGAAGCCGTATTCACGAGACTGGAAAATAAGATCAGGTCAACCCAATAGGATTCTTTCAGAGAAAATTAGAATATTCATCGGATGTAAAGAAGATTCGGCGTCGCTGAGCGGATCATGCCAATTTTTATGACGCTTAATTTTCTTTCATGTTGAATTTAATAATTTAGCGGTCGCACGTTGTATGATGCCGGAGAATTGACTCGTTTAATTGTAGGGAGCTGGATGGTATTAAAAAAAGAAAATTGCAAACAGAGATGGGGGGGGGGGGGAAGGGAGGAGGGCCGCGCAGGCAATATGTTTTTGTCTTGGGTTACTGGAATCTATAATTTCGAGAAATATTTCTGTCGCTGACACAAAACAGATTTGTTCGAGCGGAAAGCGTCGGGCTGACAGATAAACAAGAAATCTAGAAAAGTGTCGGAGCAATAGATGACGTCGGCGGAGATCGGAGTCGGGGTCTGGCTGCTGACCTGTAGATTTTGAGGTCAGGTGTTTAGGGAAGTGCCAGATAGCAGTTCCCCAGTGCTGTAGATGAACCCTGGAGCAAGGGGCACAAGAGAGTGAGCCCTGGTCTGAACCTCCCCACTGTCCCTTCCTGCTTGCCGGTCCTATCCTAGGTAATAGGTGACAACTGGACGACAGACCCTTCCTAAATACGTGACACACAAAACGCGGACAAGACAAACAACAACAAGGGAGGTCAGCTAAACAGGGGTCAGTAACAGTAGTGTCAAAATCGATATCCAAAAGAATAGTCAATGGAGAAAGCCAGAGGTCAAGCATCAGAATCAGAATAAACAACAAGAGAAAGCCAGCACGCACAAGGCAATAGCAAGCACCAATGTGAAGGAGAGCCAAGAATAAATAAGGAGGAAGAACCCGCCCTGGAGTTGATAGGCGGACCGGCTGTCAATCAAACGGCAGGGCTAAAATTAACCACTTCATGAACAGAGGCAAACAAGAGCAGAAGATGGGTGTGGTGGAAACTCAATTCACACAGAGCAACTAAAAACTCTAAGCAAGGAGTCAAATTTCACACACCTCCTGCACCGCAGCCTGCGAGCAGAGGGTGGCGCAGAGGCCCGAACAGGCAGAGACGTTACATCAGGATCTCCTTTGTTAGGTACCTATAGAGTCTGCGGTAACAATGCAATTCGTAAAAGAAACATTTCCACAAAAAATTGTATCCTCGAGCTTGTTAGAAAAGTACAAGATGTAAATTGTAGCAAAGGTTCTCTTTAGGGATGAGTGAACTGGTTCAAATGGAGCCGGTCAAAGCCATAATTTTGGGGGTTCACAAATCACAAAAGACTATTCTAGTCTGAGTAGGGGCTGGTCATACTCACCTCTTCTGGGCTCTGATGTCATGAATCAATGACACTAGTGCCCCCACAATCCTCTGAGGACACTGTTGACATTTAGGAGGCAACAAGAGGCATGAAGAAGACCCCAGGAAACTGCAACTGTCCCCAGGAGAGGTGAGTATGAGAAGTGACGGATTTACTCACCCCCCCTGGGAATCTGATGTCACAACTCTTACATGAAAGAATAATAACCCTAGCGCACCCCACAATGCCCTGAGGTCACTGATGTCATTTAGGAGGCGGCAAGAGGCATGAAGATGACCCTGAGAGACTGCAATGGTCCTCATGAGAGGTGAGTATGAGAAGTGACGGATTTACTCATCTCCCTTGGGTGTCTGGTTATCATACCCTGAGGTCTGAAGAGACCACTTCAAACCAAACAGGTTTGACCCAAAATAAATCTAAAAATATTTGGGAAAATGTTCTTTATCACAGATTGGGAGCTCTCTTTTTGGTCCTCAGCTACGTCATGTGACCGGGAATCTGACTCGCCAACTGAAACAGCAGCTTATGTGTAGACAGGAAGCCAGTGTCTCCATTCATTACTATGAGAGCCTCAATGTCCGTCCCATAGGAATGAATGAGAAATTGGCACAATTTTGCCACTCATAGGCCAACTTGGTCCTATGCTATATGTTCCTGGCACAATGATACATGTTTGGCGAGTGGGGGCCCCAGTGGTTTTCTTTGCTGTTACTATAATATGCAATTTAATAAGAATTTTTCAGTCTGCTCTCTCGATATAAGGGGGGAGGACCCCTAATTCTCCCAAATCATGGAGGTCAAACATTGTTAATGTATCTTAGAGATACCTAATACATGTCAATGTTCTAGAAGCCCGTTTGGTCTATCCACCCATAACTTGATGAACATGGTGTCCATCGTGTAGAACACAAAGAGAAATCAGACACTCTGACTTTATATCTCACTGTAATTTTATTTGGATTTGGGCAAGGAGAAGTCGGAGTCGATGTAAAATTTGCATTGGAAATGAGGAGACTTTTTGCCTGTAGTGGACGGATCCTGCGCGCCACACCTACAGGACATCATGAATATGTATCTAGAAGCGTGCCTCTTTATTATAGACTCCAAATATCTCCCCGCTCTGGTAATACAGGCCCTCCAGGGAATATGAATCATCCTTGTGAGACCTGATAAACAGCTTAAGAAACCCTTTCTTTGGAGTGTGACTCTGTCAGCAGTAGATCGTTCTGCTTCAATTTGTTTTCATGAATATTTTGACAGGTGAATTATTCATGTACATGACCTTTTCAAAAAACGAACACTCCCCTAGCAATGGCGAGAGCAACACGTTGATGCAAAGTATTGCCTGGCACAGACGCTAAGATCTTTCTCCATATCGTTTGGGTAGGCTGAGGTCTCCAGTGGTGGCATCTGCAAGGTGGAGATGGTTGGAAGACCAAGAGAAGAACATTTTCTTTGGCAATAGCATCATCGAGAGACGAGAAAATTTTGGAAACTTTTCCCAAACACAAGTAACCTTGTATCCTTTGTGTAGAGAAAGAGAAGATACTGTATCTAAGGTTATTGTAACAGATATGGAAGAACATGAGCTTGCAACGTATGTGCTGGAAACTCAGCAATGGTCGGTTACTAGCCAAGGTATGGTGGAGGGTCTACGGTAGGTTGGGTTCAGTAGGACCCCAGGGAGACTTGCTCTAGGTTGAAGGGGCTATCCAGAATTTAAAAAAAATGATAACTTATCAATAAAATAGGCCATTAATTATAGATGAACAAGGTCTGGGTCTTAGGACTTAGTATTAGGTCTTAGTATTATAGTAGTTATATTCTTGTACATAGGAGTAGTATTATAGTAGTTATATTCTTGTACATAGGAGGTAGTATTATAGTAGTTATATTCTTGTACATAGGAGCAGTATTATAGTAGTTATATTCTTGTACATAGGAGCAGTATTATAGTAGTTATATTCTTGTACATAGGAGTAGTATTATAGTAGTTATATTCTTGTACATAGGAGGTAGTATTATAGTAGTTATATTCTTGTACATAGGAGCAGTATTATAGTAGTTATATTCTTGTACATAGGAGCAGTATTATAGTAGTTATATTCTTGTACATAGGAGTAGTATTATAGTAGTTATATTCTTGTACATAGGAGGTAGTATTATAGTAGTTATATTCTTGTACATAGGAGTAGTATTATAGTAGTTATATTCTTGTACATAGGAGTAGTATTATAGTAGTTATATTCTTGTACATAGGGGGTATTATTATAGTAGTTATATTCTTGTACATAGGAGCAGTATTATAGTAGTTATACTCTTGTACATAGGAGCAGTATTATAGTAGTTATATTCTTGTACATAGGAGGTAGTATTATAGTAGTTATATTCTTGTACATAGGAGCAGTATTATAGTGTTATATTCTTGTACATAGGAGCAATATTATAGTAGTTATATTCTTGTACATAGGAGTAGTATTATAGTAGTTATATTCTTGTACATAGGAGTAGTATTATAGTAGTTATATTCTTGTACATAGGAGGTAGTATTATAGTAGTTATATTCTTGTACATAGGAGCAGTATTATAGTGTTATATTCTTGTACATAGGAGCAGTATTATAGTAGTTATATTCTTGTACATAGGAGTAGTATTATAGTAGTTATATTCTTGTACATAGGAGGTAGTATTATAGTAGTTATATTCTTGTACATAGGAGCAGTATTATAGTAGTTATATTCTTGTACATAGGAGCAGTATTATAGTAGTTATATTCTTGTACATAGGAGTAGTATTATAGTAGTTATATTCTTGTACATAGGAGGTAGTATTATAGTAGTTATATTCTTGTACATAGGAGTAGTATTATAGTAGTTATATTCTTGTACATAGGAGTAGTATTATAGTAGTTATATTCTTGTACATAGGAGTAGTATTATAGTAGTTATACTCTTGTACATAGGAGCAGTATTATAGTAGTTATATTCTTGTACATAGGAGGTAGTATTATAGTGTTATATTCTTGTACATAGGAGCAGTATTATAGTAGTTATACTCTTGTACATAGGAGCAGTATTATAGTAGTTATATTCTTGTACATAGGAGGTAGTATTATAGTGTTATATTCTTGTACATAGGAGTAATATTATAGTAGTTATATTCTTGTACATAGGAGGTAGTATTATAGTAGTTATATTCTTGTACATAGGAGGTAGTATTATAGTAGTTATATTCTTGTACATAGGAGGTAGTATTATAGTAGTTATATTCTTGTACATAGGAGCAGTATTATAGTAGTTATATTCTTGTACATAGGAGCAGTATTATAGTGTTATATTCTTGTACATAGGAGTAGTATTATAGTAGTTATATTCTTGTACATAGGAGGTAGTATTATAGTAGTTATATTCTTGTACATAGGAGCAGTATTATAGTAGTTATATTCTTGTACATAGGAGCAGTATTATAGTAGTTATATTCTTGTACATAGGAGTAGTATTATAGTAGTTATATTCTTGTACATAGGGGCAGTATTATAGTAGTTATATTCTTGTACATAGGAGCAGTATTATAGTAGTTATATGCTAGTACATAGGAGTAGTATTATAGTAGTTATATTCTTGTACATAGGAGGAAGTATTATAGTAGTTATATTCTTGTACATAGGAGGCAGTATTATAGTAGTTATATTCTTGTATATAGGAGTAGTATTATAGTAGTTATATTCTTGTACATAGGAGTAGTATTATAGTAGTTATATTTTTGTACATAGGAGTAATATTATAGTAGTTATATTCTTGTACATAGAAGTAGTATTATAGTAGTTATATTCTTGTATATAGGAGTAGTATTATAGTAGTTATATTCTTGTACATAGGAGTAATATTATAGTAGTTATATTCTTGTACATAGAAGTAGTATTATAGTAGTTATATTCTTGTATATAGGAGTAGTATTATAGTAGTTATATTTTTGTACATAGGAGTAATATTATAGTAGTTATATTCTTGTATATAGGAGTAGTATTATAGTAGTTATATTCTTGTACATAGGAGTAGTATTATAGTAGTTATATTCTTGTACATAGAAGTAGTATTATAGAAGTTATATTCTTGTACATAGGAGTAGTATTATAGTAGTTATATTCTTGTACATAGGAGTAGTATTATAGTAGTTATATTCTTGTATATAGGAGCAGTATTATAGTAGTTATATTCTTGTACATAGGAGTAGTATTATAGTAGTTATATTCTTGTACATAGGAGGTAGTATTATAGTATTTATACTCTTGTACATAGGAGTAGTATTATAGTAGTTATATTCTTGTACATAGGAGTAGTATTATAGTAGTTATATTCTTGTACATAGGAGCAGTATTATAGTAGTTATATTCTTGTATATAGGAGCAGTATTATAGTAGTTATATTCCTGTACATAGAGGCAGTATTATAGTAGTTATATTCCTGTACATAGGAACAGTATTATAGTAGTTATATTCTTGTACATAGGAGCAGTATTATAGTAGTTATATTCTTGTACATAGGAGCAGTATTATAGTAGTTATATTATTGTACATAGGAGGTAGTATTATAGTAGTTATATTCTTGTACATAGGAGTAGTATTATAGTAGTTATATTCTTGTACATAGGAGCAGTATTATAGTAGTTATATTCTTGTACATAGGAGGTAGTATTATAGTAGTTATATTCTTGTACATAGGAGCAGTATTATAGTAGTTATATTCTTGTATATAGGAGCAGTATTATAGTAGTTATATTCTTGTATATAGGAGTAGTATTATAGTAGTTATATTCTTGTACATAGGAGGTAGTATTATAGTATTTATATTCTTGTACATAGGAGCAGTATTATAGTAGTTATATTCTTGTACATAGGAGCAGTATTATAGTAGTTATATTATTGTACATAGGAGGTAGTATTATAGTAGTTATATTCTTGTACATAGGGGTAGTATTATAGTAGTTATATTCTTGTACATAGGAGCAGTATTATAGTAGTTATATTCTTGTATATAGGAGCAGTATTATAGTAGTTATATTCTTGTATATAGGAGTAGTATTATAGTAGTTATATTCTTGTACATAGAAGTAGTATTATAGTAGTTATATTCTTGTACATAGGAGGTAGTATTATAGTATTTATATTCTTGTACATAGGAGCAGTATTATAGTAGTTATATTCTTGTACATAGGAGTAGTATTATAGTAGTTATATTCTTGTACATAGGAGCAGTATTATAGTAGTTATATTCTTGTATATAGGAGCAGTATTATAGTAGTTATATTCCTGTACATAGAGGCAGTATTATAGTAGTTATATTCCTGTACATAGGAGCAGTATTATAGTAGTTATATTCTTGTACATAGGAGCAGTATTATAATAGTTATAATCTTGTACATAGGAGCAGTATTATAGTAGTTATATTCTTGTACATAGGAGGTAGTATTATAGTAGTTATATTCTTGTACGTAGGAGTAGTATTATAGTAGTTATATTCTTGTACATAGGAGGTAGTATTATAGTAGTTATATTCTTGTACGTAGGAGTAGTATTATAGTAGTTATGTTCTTGTACATAGGAGGTAGTATTATAGTAGTTATATTCTTGTACATAGGAGTAGTATTATAGTAGTTATATTCTTGTACGTAGGAGTAGTATTATAGTAGTTATGTTCTTGTACATAGGAGGTAGTATTATAGTAGTTATATTCTTGTACATAGGAGTAGTATTATAGTAGTTATATTATTGTACATAGGAGGTAGTATTATAGTAGTTATATTCTTGTACATAGGAGCAGTATTATAGTAGTTATATTCTTGTACATAGGAGTAGTATTATAGTAGTTATATTCTTGTACATAGGAGCAGTATTATAGTAGTTACATTCTTGTACATAGGAGCAGTATTATAGTAGTTATATTCTTGTACATAGGAGGTAGTATTATAGTAGTTATATTCTTGTACATAGGAGTAGTATTATAGTAGTTATATTCTTGTACATAGGAGGTAGTATTATAGTAGTTATATTCTTGTACATAGGAGCAGTATTATAGTAGTTATATTATTTTACATATTTTTCTTTGTTTTGTTCTCAGATATTTCCAGTATTAAGTCTTCCAAGTCCCAATCAATAGACTTGACTCTATCTGGCACTCATGAGGTTAAACAATTATCACTAAAGCTCTAAATTGATCCTTTAAATGATTTGCCTGTCCATCAATGTTTTCTTCTATGTGACAGTCTATAAGGTTTCCTATCTATGGAGACACAACATTCCCACTTTCTCATTCACATGCGTCCTGTCATGCGGAATCCAACTATTGCCTTCTAAGTGTGTCCCCTGGACAATGATGTGCGGAGATGTTCGGCCCTTTGTTCTATCTCTGACTATTTGGCATGAGATATAACACTGAATGCCAAATACTGAGTCTTCATGGAGAAGATGAAGATGTGTCCCTGTGATATTAGCCTTCATACAGCGGTAGCCCTGTGATCAGGTTGCGATACGTTTTAGTGGCTCCTCTATTAATTCTGACGTTCATATTACTTGCTATGAGTTGAGATCACAGACTTGTAACCTCAAATATCCTTCAGTTTCTCCTTCGCTTTTAGAAAACATTTGGAGATCATCGTTAAGGTTATTTTTCACATTAGAATCATTTTTGCAAATGTATCTAGTTCTAGCCTTTAGCACACAAAGCATTTTTTTATCTTGGTTTCCCCGGATTCCAGAAATTGTCAGTTTTTTATTCTTTTATTGACAGGGCTGTGTGTGGTCTGGATTTTTACAGGATGAACTCCATTTTTTTTTTTTTTTTGGGGGGGGGGGTGGCATTGTTGTAAAAGGATATATTAACACAGACATTACATATTTTTATATTATCACTTCCTTAGTTGTAACTTTTTTTCTTTATTGACAGACTTGTATGAGGTCTCTGTTTTTACAGGGTGATTTTTTTTTTCTTGGGGGCAGAAGGGGGGAAAGGATTGTTGCCTATGGATATGTTAGCATACAAAGACTTTTATATCCCCAGTCCCTGATATTTCTTCCCCAATCATACTTTTTTTTATTCCTTCACTGACAATATTTCATAACACATTTCATTTGGGGACAATGCACAAAAATTCTATTTCACTTTTTGTTTTCTCATTTTTTTAAAAAATTTTTACTAATTATTTTTAATTAATAGTATTCTTGCCCTGAGAATTCATTAGGATACTCGGGAAAGCCTTTTTTGTTGGAGTTTTTGCTGAACTTTTATGAGCCAAAGCCAAAAATCAATGAATAGAAAATCTATAAGAATTTCTTTTACTTCTCCGTTCCGCTCAATCCATTCCTGGCTTCGGCTAAAAAATAAATAAATCTGCAATATAAAAGCTGTGTTTCCACCACGTGGGGCTTTAGCTTGAGGGTTCTTACAAGGATCCCCATGGTTGAAGTCCCCCTTATACCTCTGGGCACTGATACAATGTAAAAACTGTTATAATTATTAAGATTGTTCCGACTTTCTGGTAATTGCCCCCAATTTTATCAAAATCCTTCTGAGAAATATTCAAGAAATTGTCTTGAGTCCTGAATCATTGTTCCTGAAATCCAAACAGGCAGATGTTACTGTCAAAAGGACCAGATGTAAATGTTTCCAAAATCACCTTTCCTATTGTAAGTCTAGAGGAACATACAAACAGCAAACATGTCCGAAAATTGGCCAAACATGTCATCTACAAGTGACCTACAGGGACTTCCTTTTTTTGCTACTGAATCTTTGTTGTATTCATCCACCATAGAGGCCACTTGAAGGGAGAATTTGGAGCCTGATGTTGCACCGTATGGTGGCACATGAATTACCTATAGGCAGATCTTCTTCTTAAGGTCTAGGGCTCCAAAATTCTGCTCAAGGTTCAGGAAGTTGAGGTTGAATCCAGCTTGATCTGAATTAGTTTGCTCATCCCTAGAATTTATCTGCCATGTCCATAACTATAGAAAGAACAGAGTCCTAATGTGAACATGGAAAGAAGAAGAACAATTAACTCCTTCACTTCTCTAGATTACCATAAACCCTTCCATTGCTCTTGACCACCATGGACCCAACCACAAGGGTGGGATCTATGGAGACAGTGAACAGCTTGTCTGTTTTCTTTAGTCCCAGTGTGATGGTTCAGACTCTCCAAAACTGCCTGCACAAGAAGCTTGTTCTGTCCCATGTATGTGTATAGGATTAGGGCACTGTATGGCGGTATTACAGAATATTTACCTTACATTTGCCACTGACTGGCGCTATTATGGGGTACTGTATGGCAGTAATATTTGGCTGAGCGTGCCTACTACATGGCTCTGTATACCAAAGTACATGTTCTCTGTATACCAAAGTACATGTTCTCTGCCCACTACAAATCCTTAGTGCGGAAACAACCTGGGAAACATTGTCTCCTCCCTTCCATGTACAATCTGATGCTCTGCGCTGCACTTGGGGAGTAGAAGAATTTGTAAAAAGAAACATCAAAATACTAAAGTTATTTTTGGCAAAATTATATCCTAAAAATATATTTCCTGAGATGCAATATCTGTCCCCCCCCCTCCCCCGCACTGCAGCAGAAAATCTGCAGAAATGTAGGTTCTGAGAGGAGAAAACCAATTATCGGCCATTAACATCTAGTTTGGAAGTTAATGGCCTGAATAAAGCCGAAAACAATTACTGGTCCCCTGCACCGGTCAATAGTGTGACAGTGACCCATTAGAGGGGGCAACCCACAGAGGCTTTTGGCTGGTGATTTGTCACCGTCTCCTGGGTGTAGCCGGACGGTCCTGCGGGGATGCGGAGAATCCTGATCACATCTCCCTGAGTCAATAAACAGTGAGGTCCTGAGAGCTGAAGGGATGAATGTATAGAAGGAAGACGAAACGCGGGCGAATATTCTCTGCGGCTAGAACATGAAGTCTACATCAAAGCAGAAGCCTCTTTGTATCTGTACATTGCCTTATGTCAGCTGGTGGACTCTACAAGGAGAAACAGTCCCCCACCTAGAAAGCTATGTGAAAGGGGGGACTTAGGATAGGTCAGCCATATGTGATTGTGGGGGTGCAACACCTGGGGCTGCAACAGATCAGCTGAGACTGCAGCTCTGCTTAGTATTATAGCTCAGCCTTGTTCACTTGAATGGGAGTGAACTGATACTTTACAATGTGACCGATATTCGTTGACACAAGATGACCAGGGCACTCATGGGAGTGGCCTTTTTATGCAGCTGATCGTCAGGGTCCCAGGTGTCGGACCCCCACTGATCACATATTGATAACTTGTAAGTAGACGTCATAAAGATTTAGGTCTTAGAAAATCCCTTTAAGGGCCTCTGCACTTGCAAGCATACTAACTTTCCCAGCAGCAAACCTAGTGTCCTGGTTAACTATAGGAGTTCCTCTGGTTTTTTAAGGATTAGTATGTTCACTTGCTAAGCTTCCCTCTGCCAGTCCCTGTCTACCTGTCTCTATAAAGTCTTCTTCTCTAGCCACACCTGACCTGAGCAATGCTTCAGACTCTGCTATATATCCCTGTGTGCACGTCTTGTTGTCTGTATGCTGAGCAATGCGCTCTTCAGTTTGTTTCAATTACCTGCATCATGATCAGCTGTTTGGATGCTTGTGCTGTCCTTCCGTCTGTATGGCTGTCCTTCTGTCTGTATGGCTGTCCTTCCGTCTGTATGGCTGTCCTTCCGTCTGTATGGCTGTCCTTCCATCTATATGGTTGTCTTTCTATCTGTATGGCTGTCCTTCTTTCTGTATGGCTGTCCTTCTGTCTGTATGGCTGTCCTGTCTGTATGGCTGTCCTTCTGTCTGTATGGCTGTCCTATCTGTATGGCTGTCCTTCCATCTGTATGGCTGTCATTCCATCTGTATGGCTGTCCTATCTGTATGGCTGTCCTTCCGTCTGTATGGCTGTCCTTTCATCATGGCTGTCCTTCTGTCTGTATGGCTGTCCTTCCATCTATATGGCTGTCCTTCTATCTGTATGGCTGTCCTTCTGTCTGTATGACTGTCCTTCTATCTGTATGGCTGTCCCTCTATTTGTATGGCTGTCTTATCTGTATGACTGTCCTTCTATCTGTATGACTGCCCTTCTGTCTGTATGGCTGTCCTTCTGTCTGTACAGCTGTCCTTCTGTCTGCATGGCTGTCCTTCTGCAGTATGGCTGTCCTGTCTGTATGGCTGTCCTTCTGTCTGTATGGCTGTCCTTCTATCTGTATGACTGCCCTTCTGTCTGTATGGCTGTCCTTCTGTCTGTATGGCTGTCCTTCTGTCTGTATGGCTGTCCTTCTGTCTGTATGGCTGTCCATCTGTCTGTATGGCTGTCCTTCTGTCTGTATGGATGTCCTTTCGTCTGAATGGCTGTCCTTCTGTCTGTATGACCGCCCTTCTGTCTGTATGGATGTCCTTCTGTCTGTATAGCTGTCCTTCTGTCTGTATGGCTGTCCTTCTGTCTGTATGGATGTCCTTCCATCTGAATGGCTGTCCTTCTGTCTGTATGGGAATTGCATTATTCTATCATCTGTATGCTCTTGAGATATATATATATATATATATATATATATATATATATATGCCCTACTGCTATGTATTCCTGGGTGGATGTGTGTGTCCTTTTGCCATGTATCATGGACGCATGTCCTTCTAATATGTTTCTTTTGTTTTGGGTTTCTGCCATGTATACACCTATCTTGCCCCCTGGGCCTTCTGTTCTGTATGTTTAGCCTATGAGTTCCTCCATGTATGTACGTTTGCTACATTTAGGGACCTTTGGACCATGGACTCCTGTACCTCTGCCTGTTCTCGTTCCTATTCCATACTTGTATACCATCTGTTTTGATTTCAGCTTGTATTCACACTCTGCGTTGATTCATTGGTGTGCCATACAGACTTCTTGGCCTGCCTAGTGTCACGTTTGTGTCTATGCCCGAGCCACTGCAGCCTGCACCTCTAAGGGGATAGGGGTAGGAAACTCTCCCTGGCACTACGGCTGCTAACTAGGCCCTGCCTGCGGGTGATGGTCGACTGTTCCCAAGCTAGTCCTGGCCCCGACAACTTCCTATCCTAGAGGATAGTTAGGGAGAGAGCTACAAGAGGCAAGGGACTGGGGAACTAACGGTGGTCACCCCTAACAAAACACAGGTGCAGCTGCGAACAAAACAGGATGGGCACCACATAAACACACAACAGGAGAACGAGGAGAGGAACAGCGGAGAGGTGAGGAAAGGGTTACACAGGACAGGGGCAAAGACAACCTGAAACCCAAAATAAAACCTCACTAATACCAAGACAGTGTCAGGCAACAAGAAACTGAAGAACAGGGGTAGAGTAGAAGTGTGGAGGGGAAAACCAAACTCACACACAAGGTAACACTCACACCACTTCCAAATCAGCTACTACTTCCACAAGTACTCCTTCTCACTGAGCCACAAATTCAGGTTGGTCACAACGAAAACCAGCAAAAACTGAAGCCAGCCCTCTGCCGTATACAGGCCCCAGAACCATCTGATAGGATGATGATGAGTATGACAAACACCTGAGGCTCAAACCAATGAAACCTCAAGTGTATACTGAAGGCAGATACTCAACACACAAACTAATGGCCTAATGGTAAGAAAACCACCAGAGAGTCACAAAACACCGGGTCAAACCCCACCAGAAAAACATGCAAATTGTATTAAAGTACTCAGGTCATGACACCTAGTCAGCATTTTCTAAATCTGGGTCCACTTCAAGAGGTCGCGGCCTGGGGGTCCTCCTGCAAGGAAGTCTAAATCCCTCAGTAGGGGTTAAAATGGAGACTATGAGCTCAGGAGTGGCCTCAATCCAGACCCATTTAGTGACACAGTGGGTCCACATTGCTCAGTCTGTGACGAGGGGTCCAGCTGTGGGGTCCTCCCTACAATTCTGAATACAATGAATGAGTATGGACTCTATATGTATGGGGTACTTGGTCCTCCGAAGGGAGTTGAAGTTGCCATGTGGCCCTCGTCTTAGACTAGGGTAAGACTCATAGTTGAAGGAGAAGCCATGGTTGAGTTTTTATGATTTGCTGAGTGTGTGTCATGATCTCCAAGTCCAAGATAGTCACAAACTCTAGGGGAAGAGTTCCACCATAATCCATCCAGGGAATAAAAAGTGCCAAAGAGTTCTTAAATTTGTGCAAACTTTACAAAATTACAAATACTTGAAAGCAAATTTCAAAATTCAAAAATGGAGGATTTTCTCAAATGAAATTTTGAAAGCATCGGAAGCAAACTGGAAAAATGATCAATCTAAGGTCGACCGTTCAATGGATGTTACGCTGCACTGACAATAGACATCCATGGATTTGCCTCATAAACTCTGGTATATGGTGAATATACGGTATTATTGTCACCTTATACTGTGAAGTCAATTGAAATAATACTAAGAATGGAGAAAGTAGAATGTAACACGTTCCATGCAATAGAGGAAAATCAATCAGGAATCGATTGCAGTTGTTTCTCAAGATTACAAAGACAAGCAGAACACCCGACGCATTCTCCACTGGTATTAATTACTGTTCCTCTAGGCCGCGCTACTGATTCCTCCATATTGATTTATAGAAACCCCAGAACTTTACCAAAGAGTGACAAACATTTTACATAAGGACAATGTGGTATAACCATAGTTACAATGCATTCTTGTACATAGGAGTAGTATTATAGTAGTTATATTCTTGTACATACGAGTAGTATTATAGTAGTTATATTCTTGTACATAAGAGTAGTATTATAGTAGTTATATTCTTGTACATAGGAGTAGTATTATAGTAGTTATATTCTTGTACATAGGAGTAGTATTATAGTAGTTATATCCTTGTACATAGGAGCAGTATTATAGTAGTTATATTCTTGTACATAGGAGGTAGTATTATAGTAGTTATATTCTTGTACATAGGAGTAGTATTATAGTAGTTATATTCTTGTACATAGGAGCAGTATTATAGTAGTTATATTCTTGTACATAGGAGTAGTATTATAGTAGTTATATTCTTGTACATAGGAGGTAGTATTATAGTAGTTATATTCTTGTACATAGGAGCAGTATTATAGTAGTTATATTCTTGTACATAGGAGGTAGTATTATAGTAGTTATATTCTTGTACATAGGAGTAGTATTATAGTAGTTATATTCTTGTACATAGGAGTAGTATTATAGTAGTTATATTCTTGTACATAGGAGTAGTATTATAGTAGTTATATTCTTGTACATAGGAGTAGTATTATAGTAGTTATATTCTTGTACATAGGAGGTAGTATTATAGTAGTTATATTATTGTACATAGGAGCAGTATTATAGTAGTTATATTCTTGTACATAGGAGCAGTATTATAGTAGTTATATTCTTGTACATAGGAGTAGTATTATAGTAGTTATATTCTTGTACATAGGAGTAGTATTATAGTAGTTATATTCTTGTACATAGGAGTAGTATTATAGTAGTTATATTCTTGTACATAGGAGTAGTGTTATAGTAGTTATATTCTTGTACATAGGAGTAGTATTATAGTAGTTATATTCTTGTACATAGGAGCAGTATTATAGTAGTTATATTCTTGTACATAGGAGTAGTATTATAGTAGTTATATTCTTGTACATAGGAGTAGTATTATAGTAGTTATATTCTTGTATATAGGAGCAGTATTATAGTAGTTATATTCTTGTACATAGGAGCAGTATTATAGTAGTTATATTCTTGTACATAGGGGCAGTATTATAGTAGTTATATTATTGTACATAGGAGGTAGTATTATAGTAGTTATATTCTTGTACATAGGAGCAGTATTATAGGAGTTATATTCTTGTACATAGGAGTATTATAGTAGTTATATTCTTGTACATAGGAGTATTATAGTAGTTATATTCTTGTACATAGGAGTAGTATTATAGTAGTTATATTCTTGTACATAGGAGTATTATAGTAGTTATATTCTTGTATATAGGAGTAGTATTATAGTAATTATATTCTTGTACATAGGAGGTAGTATTATAGTAGTTATATTCTTGTACATAGGAGTAGTATTATAGTAATTATATTCTTGTACATAGGAGGTAGTATTATAGTAGTTATATTCTTGTACATAGGAGTAGTATTATAGTAATTATATTCTTGTACATAGGAGGTAGTATTAAAGTAGTTATATTCTTGTACATAGGAGTAGTATTATAGTAGTTATATTCTTGTACATAGGAGTAGTATTATAGTAGTTATATTCTTGTACATAGGAGCAGTATTATAGTAGTTATATTCTGTGCATACAGCAGTGGGCAGTGTTATTGTAATATAGTTGTACTCCTTTGCAGTAGTATTTTCTGTATATGTCTTCTGTAATATATTCACTATAATATTCATACATTTATACCTTTTCAATAATGTAGATATGAATTATGAGCAGACGTTTCCTATTTTCTGTGACAAATCAAAATGAAACATTTAGTAAACAGTTAAAAGACAAAAATAAAATAAAATTGATTTTCCTAAATCTCTCCGTCCACAATCTGATGGAGTGCATGTTCTGACCCGCGCTTTACTTACTAGTCGGTGACACAAGATTCCACTGGCTTAGAAAACGAAAAACAAATTCCAAAAAAAACTAAAATCATTACAGATGTCTTAAAGGGCAACTCCTCAGGGACTGTCGCCTGCCTGGGTAGATTTACGGCACGTTCCCAGCTTAACTGGCTTTTGAACACAATCATCTGGTGTAGTTATGAGGCCAATCTATGCTAAATCATTTTGAGCCTCCTTTAGTGGCGAGATATCATAGTAACAGATGAGACATCAAACAAGCAAAGATAAGCGGAGAATGAATGGCCTCGGACCTCTGCGAGTCTCCATGTGATCATTTCTGATCTCTTAGGAAAACGTGATATATTCTGTCTGTCTGGCGCGGCCAATGCCGGAGCAATATCTGCCCTATTTTAAGGATGAGCAAATCATTTTTCAGCAGACGAAGGGAGAGATAAATAACTAGCGGAGATTTCCACTATTGTTGGCGCTAAAATGATCAGAATAACCCAATGAACAGCCAAAAAAACCTCAACATTTTGAAATTCGATATCCTATAATAGGGGAAAAATGAGACAATTTCTCAGAATTTTTAAAGCCTACAACATCATTCGTCAAGAAGAACATCGCCGGTGACGTGTAAATATTGAACTCATCTTGCTTGGGAATCAGCCGACCATTGACTGTAATGGGGGGAACGAATCTGGTGTATAGGACGGACTGGGCTAATAAACAAAAATATAGACAGATACGGCATCTACGAGGAGCGGAATTATCTCTGAGCAAGTGGAGACTGATTACACTGATCGGAGATGGAATGGGCAGATGGGGGAGGGGCTGGGGGTGTCATGTGACCAATATATTGGGAACAAAATATAAAAATATATCCATAGAATTCCTTTTTTTCTAATTAACACATGAATAGCCTTAAGAAAGGCCATACTTCTCCTACCTTTAGATGTCTACTCCATGCTGCCGTTCTGTTTTCCGTCTTTATGCAAATGAGTTCTCTTGCTGCACTGGCGTTGGTCCTCAGCACTCAAACAGCACAGGGGGCGTACCCAATGCTGCGAGAAAACACTTCGGCGCCACTTCCATCTTCTTCAGGAACCATCCTCTACGCGTCGTCTTCCAACCTGGCTTTCAATCTTCTATGCATGCGCAATCGGCTCTGCCGCTTAAGCGAGCTCTTGTAGTAAGCGGCCACAAAAAAATGGTGGTGCGCAGGTGCAGTCGACTCTGCCCGAAGCCCACTAGAAGATTGAAAGCCAGGCCGTAAGACGACATGTAGAGGTCAGTACCCGAAGAAGATGGAGGCGGCACTGTCGAGTTCTCTTGCAGCATTGGGGACACCCACAGTGCTGTTTGAGCGCTGAGGACCGCCGCCAGTGCTGCAAGAGAACTCATTTGCTTAAAACGGAATACCTACCAAACGGCGGCGCGGAGAAGACATCTAAAGGTAGGAGAAGAATAGCCTTTCTTAAGGCTATTCCTACGTATTAGTTAGCAAAAAAGGGATTCTGCTGATAGGATCCCTTTAAAATCAGTTAATTAAATTTTTCACTATTTCTAGTCTACTTTTATATTCTGATCGTAGATTTTTTATTCTATTTTCTGTACATGGTTATGGAGTCGGCCATTTTGCCTGAGCTTCTTCTCCGCTCTCTTCACAGCCTTTAGCAATATGCTTTACAACACAAATTTTTGGACTTTGCCAATGGTTATGTGAAACGTATCCGAGTTCTCTAAGTCATGGCTCTACTTGGACATCTGGTCTGATATTTCTGGCTACATTTCAAAGTTCTAGCCAATTTATTTTCAAAAATTCTATTGTTTTGGTTGGGATTTTTTGCAAACCAATTCACTTAGCCATCTCATACATGAGTATATGAATTGGTAGTGAGGAATTTTACGAAATGATGGTGCTAAATAATATTATAAGGAATAAACATCTGAAGATGATCAATAGTTTTATTGGCTAGTCGGCCAAAGACTGGGAAGGAAGTGTTTTTGAATGTATTGTCGCATTCAGAATACTAGCCTTAGAGCTACAATTTAGACTTCCTTGGCTTCATGTTAGATTTTGTACAAAGGCCCATTAGGGACTTCATCTAGAGCCTGCTTGCAAGTGTGGCCAACGTAATAAAAATAGAAGTTTTGGCGGTTTGCAGGTTTGGAGAATTCAAATGCATGTAAATAGAGGAAAGATATCAGCAATGATCTTAGAGAAGCAATTGTTGTTGCCAATCAATCTGAAAAGGGTTACAAGGCCATTTAGAATTCATAGTCCGTCATTCTACTGTAAGAAAGATCATTCATAAGTGGAAATATTTACAACAGTTCAGAATCTTCCCAGGAGTGGACATTGCAGAAAAATCACAAAATCAGCAAATGTAAATGATCAAGTTCAAGGCAGTACAATTAGAAAGAGACTCAACAAGTCTGAAAGTATGGAAGGGTTGTCAGGAGAAAAATTCTATCTAGCTGAACAAGCATTTGGGCACCTATCTAAAGTGCACGACCAGCTTAAAGAGGTTATCTAGGGTAAACTGGGGAAGGTGTAAAAAAAAAAAAAATCATATTCCTCTGTTCCCGATCCTCCGTTGTTTCCCAGTGTGGTCTGGTCCTGCTGCTCAGGTATCCATTTCCGGCAGTCCCTATCGCACGTGACTCAATGGCCAAAGGATAGGACACGGGACATCACATGCGATGAGGATTTACACCACAACAAGACTCTAGAGTAGCAAAAAAAGCAAACTTAAGGTCTTATATAAAAAAAATGTTTATCTTGGAAATCCCTTTTAGAATCTCAAAAATGTTACAATTCGAGTCAGTAGTTGTCATTATTTCTCACGTCATCCATGTTATACATCGGGGAGGACTTCAGTGTCTCGCGCTCCATGTGATTTGGATATTTTTATTTCCCGTGCTATACATCATTAATCACTTTATATTACATTGTTTCCTTTCTCCTGTTGTCAAAAGCAATAAAAAGAACACAATGTAGTCTTGTTCTAGTGGTGTTTTTTTTTTCTTGCCCTACTTTCAAAAATTTCCTTGCATTTCCTTGCAGAATGTCTTTCCTTTCCCACCTCCCGGATCTTCCAGGGTTCTACTCTGAGATCAGTCAGTAAATATCCTACAGACAGCACTTCTGTAAGTGTGTAGCCTGCGGTATGATTTGTGTGGCGGGGGTGGGGGGTTCTTCACACGCTGCCAAGCATTGGCTCATCTTTATGTTGTATTTGCACATGTTGACCAAGGAGAAGAGGAATTTGTTTGGACGACAACGCCAGCGTGGACAAATGCTAGTGTCACTTCTCGAACTCCTTCAGATTCTACGCTGGACCAAGCCCAGTCATGGCAAACAATACAATCGCGGTTGTAAATCTATTCCATCTTGGCGGTGGTTTCATTTTGTCAGCATATTTATTTCGGGCAGCCTGTTAGAAAGTAGATATGTCATTATGCTCTGAAGAAAGATGGGACATCTGTCCCGTAATGTTCACTTGGGTCAAAACATGCCGCCATTATTCCTTCCAAAAAGACTGACCCTTTGGCAACTTTATACTAATGGGACTTATTATTTTTGTATACTAGAGCACAGTGATTTCTAGTCTGGTGTTGTAGCTATAAAGGATGCGAGTTACTTGTGCCAACCTTCCCCATATCCACGACTGCCAACTTTCCCATTAGGAGACCAGGACAGATGAATATAGTCCAAGGACCTAATATAACTTGTGTTATGTCTCAGGCGCACATCTGCATTAGGGATCTGTACAAGTTGCAAATTTTATGGGTACAAATTCTGGGTGCCATGCTACACTGTATCATTTTTGCATCATTTATATGGTATAGTCTATTGGATGCCATATTGCAGAGCAATGGTTATAGTGTAGGATAACCCCATTGCCTAAGATTGAACGGGTGTAAAAAGGAATACAAATCAGGAACATATCACTTAGACCAATAAGAACCACCCAACAGGACCTGGCGAGCGCTCTCACTGGTTTCCTGACTGCTCACACTCACCCCTACCTACCCTTTCACCCCCCACATTTAGTCCTCTCCCCCACTCATCTGTCCCACTAATCCCTCCCTCCCCCCCCTTTTTTTTCCTTTTTCTTTTTTTTCTATGTTGCTTTCTTTGTCTTTAATTTTTTTTTTTTTTTTTTTTTTTTTTTAATTTTATTCTTCTGATTGTATTTTGTGTTGCACTGTGTGCTTTTTCTGTTCGCAGGGCGGGTGTTCGCCTTGTAACTTGTAATTGTTTTTTCTTTTCTTATTGTTTAAAAAAATTTTCAATAAAAATTTGAGTTATAAAAAAAAAGAACCACCCAACAGTTTGAGGATCATATAGAGACCTTTACTTCTAGATAACAGCGGACACGTGAAATCACAGTCTTGACTTTCTTCTTCATCTATGACCTAGAGATCGCTGCCTTGATTTTAATTGAATTACATTGTAACAAAGTTTCCTATTAAGTAGATCAGAATGGCAACTATACTGGTATCTTGTCCCATAAGCCCAACCAGGGTATACAGTATATAGGCCATTGGAAAGGACTAGGGGGAACTAGGAAATAGAAGCCCCGAGGTGGTGGTCGACCTAAGACAATTTCCTTTCACATAACCCCAGTTCTGCACCTGAGTTATAATGGAAATCTGGACCAGTTTGTAACTGGATCCTAACTGGTGTAGATCTCCATTCTGGTGCATGCGTCTCTTCAGAAATTAGTCCTTCCCCTTGGCATTGGGGCCCTTGATAAAACTGGAAAGCGAAATGCCAGTCTTTAGAAATCTGCCCCCTATTATTAAAATTAAATTTTTTTGTCCCTGACACATAAGAATAGCCTTAAGAAAGACTATTCTTCTCCTACCTTTAGATGTCTCCTCTGCGCCACCGTTTGGTAGAAATCCCGGTCTTATTCTGTATGCCAATGAGTTCTCTTGCAGCACTGGGGGCGTCCCCAATGCTGTGAGAGAACTCTCCAGCACCGCCTCCATCTTCACCTGGAACGGTCTCTCCCTGTGTCGTCTTCCAGCGCTGGCTTCAAACTTCTAGACATGCGCAGTCGGCTCTGCCATTGCCCGCGGCAAATTTCTTGTGGCCGCTTCCACAGTAAGCTAGTGTAAGCAGCCATTTTCTTGTGGCTACTTACACAGTAAACTGGGGTAAGCGGCCACAATAAAATGACCGCGGGCATGTGCAGTTGGCTCTGCCCAAGGACCGACGTCAGAGCCGACTGTGCATGTCTAGAAGAAGACACAGGGAGAGGCCATTCCAGAAGAAGATGGAGGCAGTGCTGGAGAGTTCTCTCGCAGCATTGGGGACGCCCCCTGTGCTGTTTGAGTGCTGGAGACCGCCCCCAGTGCTGCGAGGAAACTCATGTGCATACCGAAGAAAACTGGGGTATCTATCGAATGGCGGCGCGGAGAAGACATCTAAAAGTAGGAGAAGAATAGTCTTTCTTCAGGCTATTCCTACATGTTAGGGACAAAAAATTGCTTTTTAATGATAGCTTCCCTTTAAAGTCAAGGTAGGAAATAAATCAAATAAATCAGTGTTATGGAAATATTTTTGCCAAACTTTTTTGGAAAACCAGATTCCAATGCCACAAAGACAAATTCCTATTTTTCCTAAGTATTTTTCTGACCCTTGTTTACTCGAGGTCTTAAAAAAGAGAAAACCCTTTGGGTTGCGGCAGACGCTCCAGACACCACACCTAGCAAAGCACACAGCAATTTCTGCCAAGTTTACCCAAGTGCGTTGTGATATTTCAAGGCCCTCAATTACTGCTAACATTTAGATGAGCGAGTAGCTTACAACATGATTCTCTCCAGCTCAAGGCTGCAGACTATAAAAAAAAAGTAATAACTCGGGAGGAAAATCACTTCATTTGTAGGATGAATTAGTTATCCTATGGGACAAAGTTCAGCGAGTGACCTTTAAACATCAGACATCCCTAAACACGGCTTGAATCATCGAGTGATCTCTGTAGATAAACCCGCTGCTTCTGAGAGACGCCGTCTGAATGAAAGGGCACTAAGGCTGCAGTTTGATCCTCCTGATCTCTACTGTGTGGCTTCCCGGGAAGACAGACGCTTCTCACAAGCTACAATGGAGGAGGATCGGCAGCCCACGCTATAGGCTACTGTTTTCCTTATACAACTTGGCGCCGGTGTGCAATAAGCTGGATTCTCTAGTAATAACACAACTGCACTGGATAGATCCTTGTGATTGACTCATCGTAATATTCAGGATTATTTCGCAATGAGGTTTGTAGCGCTGTGTGGTTCGCAACGTGGAGCGTAACCAATCCTGAGGACTATGGCAGGAAAGTGAATCCTCAGCCATTGGAACAGTCAAGGCAGAAGTCAACTGAGGACAAGCTGGACGACACACCTATGAGGACTGGGAGAGTGCTGAACAGTTTATTGGAAATTGGGGAATGGTCAGCGGGGTTCTGAGAGTGGAAGAACTACTGAAGTACTGCCTAGGGATGGGAGATATGTTTCACGAATATTCCCAACGTTCACCCACCAGTTTAATTTCAGACAGAACTTCTTTAGTGCAAAACCGGTTTTCTTATGCTACGTAGTTTCTTCCAGACTTTTGGGTGATGTCACAGACCCCGGGTGACTGATGAAGCCTGTGATTGGGCCTCAGTATAAAGTACATGACAATATTACCCAGGAGGCCAGAAGAGTATGGGAGAGGACTGGGATGATGCATCGGGTGTCAAAGAGTGGCGAAGGAAAGTATCAGTGGTCATTATTTACCGCACCTTCCCCAGGCTTCTACTTAGAGACCCCATAGTATATTAGTGATTTGTTTGCTGGCGAACCCCATAAAGCTCACGTGAGTGAACTCAAGGAAACTTAGTAACAAACCCAACTGGTTCCCTCTTCACTAATTGTTGCCCCATGGCAAGAAGGAGATTCCCGTTACATTGATCAGGTGGTAGAACCTCGTAATCTCGATATTAGTTTGCAAGTTTATCAACTGTTGTAGTTGCTTTCCCAACAGGCGGAAGGAAGAAACCCATCAAACCCCATTTAGTTGTCGTTATAATGTCCATTACCTACATATTATAGATACATTGACTTATTACAAGGCAGGATCAAATATGGTGGAGGCCACTGGGTGAAAGATTGGATACAGATATCCTGTTTCCCCGAAAATAAGACAGTGTCTTATATTAAATTCTCTTCCAAAATATATGACCTGTCTTATTTTCGGGAGATGTCTTATGGAGTGGCTGGAGCAGGGGACAATCGGCAGTCATGCCGACGCTTCCTTAACGGAGTGTTGGCATGACTGCCGGTTGTAGGTGGTGCAAGAGGTGGTGGTGGTGGGGGGGGGGGGGGGTATGCTAGTTACCTTCCCCATCTTCATAGCAGCGCTGGTGCTGCTGTTGGTCACGGTGGTGGAAGTGGTTGGCGGGGCTTAGCAGAGATTAGAGAGAGCCTCCTCATTAGGAGAGCCTCACTTAGTGGACATTGCAGCCGGCTGAACGCTGTGCTCCGTGTGCACAGGAAATCTGGCTGCCTTCTCTGCTGTGATACCACTGTCCCGGCTGCTGTGGGATGAGCTGGGAGAGTGGACTCCCCGCAGCATACGATGCTTTCCCAGCTCATCTTACAGCAGCCGGAACAGTGGTATCACAGCAGAGGCAGCAGCCGGCATACCTGTGCACACGGAACATCGTGCACAGTGTTCTGCCGGCTGCAGTGTTTTTGGGGATGTCTTATTTTCGGGGGGTGCCTTATATTAGGCAATTTAACAAAACCTCCCCCCATGCCTTACTTTTCAGGGATGTCTTATTTTTGGGGAAACAGGGTAACTGGACCTTATAACAAATCATAAAAAGTGCAATATTCTCAGCAGATTCATCAATGGTAATAGAACTACCATTATAATATCCGGTCCCCGTACAGTCATATGCTCAAGGAGACCCTTCTAATCTGCCCATTTCCCAACTTTCTCAACTTCAACACTTCTAACATTCTTTCCCAGAATAAAGAATAAGATATCCTTAATCCCATACACACTGACCCCTGGATCTCATACCATATTTGATGGGTACTTGTAGTTTGGGGCTTGATCCTGCAAGTCTCATGGGTTGACTACAAGGCGACATAATAGAAGTGACAGGTAAATTTGGCTGCACATATTAAAGTATGGTTTGGACAATTTGCCAATTCCATTGGGATAGTTATGGACATACCGACTTTTCCTTGGCAACACCCCAGCATCTGATCTTCTTTTCCCAGTGTATACTATGTTTCTCACCTCCCCTGGTTGACCCTGGCCCACCGCTCAGGCCTGAAATTGGGTGGTCACATTGGGGGCATGAATCAGTGATTCCCAAAGTGGTCCAGGTGGACCCCCAAGCGTCCCCGGGAGACTCGACATACATAGTTACATAGTTACATAGTAGATGAGGTTGGATAAAGACATGAGTCCATCAAGTCCAACCTATAACCCTACAATCCCCTACAGTGTTGATCCAGGGGAAGGCAAAAAAAACCCATGAGGCTCCAGCCAATTGCCCTATTTCAGGGGAAAAAATTCCTTCCCGACTCCAAATATGGCAGTCAGTATAAAACCCTGGATCAACGTGTCCATAAAATCTAGAGACCATAACCCATTATATTTTTCTCTTCAAGAAAGGCATCGAGGCCCACTTTGAACTTGTTCAGTGAATCCGCCATCACCACTTCCTGGGGCAGAGAGTTCCAGAGCCTAATCTTCATATTTTTTGACAAGTTTTGGGAATATGGTAGGAATATAGCAGCAGGGGGTCCAACAAAATCAGTAAAATTTTTAAAGTGGTCTACAAGAAAAAAAAAAGTTTGAACGTCAGGTTTCTTTGATATTGTACACCATGATGTGGCTTCCACCTTGAGACCATGTCTCAACGGTGACCTAGACCAGCTGAGGAGGTTGGAAGAAACTGGAGCCACCTGGGAAAGGTTTGGACACTTCGGTAGAGTGTCGGACAAGTGAGTATGACCTTTATTTTAATTTTTTACACCTTTCCTGGGCCTCTGATTATTAGACTCCCAGGTCATAAGTGGTGAACCCTAAAGATCTTGGGTTTGACTGTACCTGAGATTTTTTGAAAATTTGTAAATTGAAAATTTGTAATCAACCCAATTTCTACAAACCAATCCACTCATCTTTACCCCGGCTAAGAGAACCAAGTGTAAAAATTGCTATAGAACCAACTGAAACCATCCCATTGTCCACAAGCCATGGCCCCACGTTCCCAGTAAACAGCCACATTCCTCCGATTTCCCTTCCCGGAAGCGCCCTACTATGCGCTCAATCAATCCCTAATCTATCTGGATGCTATTTTCTAGATTGTGTTTGCTCAGTTAGAATCAATACTAACAATCACCGTCTGCGGCGCGTCCCTTTGTGTTCCAGAACGTTTTCTTTTACATCCAATCAGACGATAATTCTACGGCTCCGATGTGTTTTCCATTCTTCTGTCGTGTTGGTGGCGGTTTTATTTTTCTCTTCTTCTTTTGTCCATGGGTTCCCAGCAGCCTCTTGTGATAAACATTGCTTTTACAGTCTATAGAGTTTGACGGGGGAACGCGCGAATGCCCGGTGGTCGGGGTGGAAGCGGGAAGAGAAGATAAAAAGATTAAAAGCAGACAAGTCAATTCTCTATTCGGCTTTGCCGCCTCTGAAAGGCTGAACTCTTAATTATCTACATTATCTGTTTGACAAATCGTCCCAGACAACCTTTGAAAAGCCGGGGAAAAAAGTCGCATGTTCTGGTCTCCCTATGGGATCGGGAGCGCGTCACCGGATCTGACACAAAAGGATTTCTGTCACTTTGGTTTTTTAACCACCAGGAGCTTCTTTATGATTTATGTTATATTTTTGTCTTTCCGTGTGATCTTCTATTAATGACTACAGAAACGGCGCAGCTAAGCGCCAGCATTCAAAAAGGAGCCGGAGAAAAAAAAAAATTGCTAATTAATTGGAAGACGGAGAACAAATAATCAGCAAAGATGATTGAGTCTCCAGCAGATACCGAACAACATCTGAAATCATTATAAGCGGCTTGTACCGCCGGGGACAAATCACATTAATAACTGGAATTCTACAATCCCCCCCCCCCCCCCGGACCTGGTGGGGGCAATTATATGTCGGTGCGACCCCAAACTGCTCGGCGGCAGGACATTCAATAGAGGAAATAAAAGCTTCAAAATAATCCTTCAAGGCATCTTGTAGAGCGATTATATACAATAAAGAGATGTAAGGAAATATGCCAAAGCCCCATAGTGATATAGACAGGTGCGGAGAGGACTGCGGATATGGGGGGAGGGGGGCCCTATATACACCGAATGTGCAAATATAATCAGTGTTTTACAGGTATCGTGCTGCTATAACCTGAGCATGGTCTGCTGTATAATTCTATATGTACAGCCGGTATAACCTGAGTATCTCCTGTATATACAGTATGTACAGCCGGTATAACCTGGGTATATACTGTATATAATTATATATGTACAGCCGGTATAACCTGGGTATATACTGTATATAATTATATATGCACAGCCGGTATAACCTGGGTATATACTGTATATAATTATATATGCACAGCCGGTATAACCTGGGGATAGATTGTATCCTATTAATATTATAAATGTGAAATGTTTGTGAGTTTGTGGGTTTGTGACTTTGGATGTTCAGATGTTTGGCGGTCAATCATGCAAAAACCGCTCCACCGATTTGGCTGAAATTTTCCACAAACATAGTCCCTACACTCGATTGCGCAATAGGCTACTTTTCGTCACAATAGCGCACATACGTTTTTCCCAGGACCCCCACAAAACCCAAACTCACATCACTATCTCTGCAATCTCACACACTTTGGACCATAGCAAGCCACAAAATTCATATTACCCCCTACAGCAGAGGTCAGCAACCCCTGGCACACGTGCCAAGAGTGGCACTCCTGCCATATTTCACTGGCACACCAGCAGCACAGGACCTGCAAGAGTTAAATGAAGTCCGAGTCTTCAGTGCTCTGCTAGAGCTGAGGCATAAGGACACTCCCCTTTGCGAGATGTGCAGGAAACCCAGGGGGTGGAGCTTAATCGCTCAGGTCTCTGCCTGCTATAGTGATAGCTCCTGCCGAAGCTGCTAGCAAACTGAAAGTAAGAAGCACACAGGGACCTTCCTTTAGTTCCTATTCTCATTAATGTCAGGCATTTGGGGTTATTAGTTTAGTGTTAGTAATTCCATGTGCCTCACATTAATAGGAATAAATACCATCATGTCCCTCATATTAAACCCTGTGTGCCTCACATTAATAGGAATAATAAACCCCATCATGTCCCTCATATTAACCCCTGTGTGCCCCATATAAAGATTACTAATATGTGAGACATGGAGGGACTAATAAAAGACCTCAGTAATGAAGATACTTAATTATTACCTCCAAGTCTCTCACATATCAGTAACTAGAGATGAGCGAGTACTGTTGGGATCAGCCGATCCAAACAGCATGCTCCATAGAAATGAATGGATGCACCTGGTACTTCCGCTTGGACGTAGCCGCACGCTTACCCCCCCCCCCCACGTCCATTCATTTCTATGCGAGCGTGCTGTTCGGATCGGCTGATCCCAACAGTACTCGCTCATCTCTATCAGTAACTCTTACACAGGGGTTAATGTGAGGGACATGATGGGGTTAATTGCTATTAATAAGAGGCGCATGGAGTTACTAAACTGTCATGCACAGGGCCAGACTTTATGTGGCTGCTCAAGAGTATCCTGTGCCCAAAACTTACATGTACTGGCGCAAAATAACAAATCATACAATGTCGTATATCGACGTATATTAACCTGAAATACCTCTGTCCCAAACACACTATGTACAGTTTATACCAACACCGTATAGCGGCTGAAATACAAATTACATTCAACACAAAAGTTTCATGTGCTCTCAGAATTACAGCAACAACAAGATACACAGTTACATTTTATATCCCATCCCTTATACACAGTACGAAAACCTTACCCGCGCCTGTATATACCCACTTCTACAATCACCGCAGACGAAGTCGCGGGTACCAGCTAGTATAATTATATATGTGCAGCCGGTATAACCTGGGTATATACTGTATATAATTATATATGTACAGCCGGTATAACCTGGGTATATACTGTATATAATTATATATGTACAGCCGGTATAACCTGGATATATACTGTATATAATTATATATGAACAGCCGGTATAACCTGGGTATATACTGTATATAATATATATGTACAGCCGGTATAACCTGGGTATATACTGTATATAATTATATATGTACAGCCGGTATAACCTGGGTATATACTGTATATAATTATATATGTACAGCTGGCGGTTATTGGTGATAAAAGATTGGGATTACTAATGATAATTTATGGGGACTGTATATATATATATCTTATAATAAGAGCAGTTTTCCCAGTTAATATTCACTCTTGGCTTGGTGATATGTATAATGTAAATGAAGCTCTAATGAGCAGACTGAAACAGTATGAAAAACTGTGAAAGTTGAAAGAGCAAGTGTGAGCGTGACATTATTATAGCATGTATATAAATATATATGAGAGCTCGTGATGGCATTCTGTAAATGATCATGAACACAACATGTGATGTTCTAATGCTGTATACTGTCATGTGCTCTCCATGTTCTTCAAGGGGCAAGTTATATAATGAGAAGGTTATGGGGGACGAATTAGCGCGTCACATACATACAGTCCTGTCTCATCCGGTTCTCCAGCAGTTCAGTAGAGTTGTCATTCAGATGCTTAAGCTCTAATGATAACGAGATGACTCTGCTGACTCTGTCCCTGTCTATACAGCAAAGGTAAAACAAGACAACTGCTTGAATAAGACAATCTAATAATCCAAGTAATATAGGAAGTAGCTGTGTCCCCTTCTGGCGTCCAGTGAGTCTAAGTCCCGGGTGCCCAGACCATTGGGAATGTCCATGCCCCCTAGTGTATAAGATAATCATAACCAATGGCCATGGAAGGATCAGATGGACTGGCTAGTATACTGTATACTGAGCCTCTATAGCCTTCAAGACCCCCATGGGTAGAATTCGCCAGAAGTTACCAGAAGTGTCCTTGTCATGGGCATGTCCAATGGTCTCTGGTTTAGAATAGGGTCTTCCCTCTTTGTATCAAACAGTAACGAGACGTCCTACAAGGCTGAAGACATGATAGACCTGACATGGGAGAGCCTTGAAGACTATCAACATTAACCCTTCCCGGGACAATCCTCCTTGGCACGTTACATCAGCAGCCTGGAGGAGTCTTCTATTCTCTCCTTTCTTGTCGCGCTGATGTTTTTACATACAGATGACATTGATCACCATTCGGATTACCATTCCGCGCAATTGTTCCATGTTCTAGTATGAGCGTTTCCCGGCAACGAAAGCTGATAAAATAACAGGTGACTGAGGTATTCTGCAGCAAACCCATGGAGTCAGTGCCTTCGGGGGCACACAATCTCATTCTGCTAGCGCATGGGTGAAAGACGAGAGAACAAATGATGATTATACCTGTATAAACTGCGACATTTCTATAATGGGATGTAGCCCAGGGTGACGAGGGAACTTATTGTCCTGCACCTGGGATTCTCCTCATCATCCTCGCACTCTATTTCTTGCTTTGTCTACGGGGATTGTGATAGAAAGTCTGGAGTTCATCAATTTACTGCATATTACCCACCAAGGACTTAAGTACAACCCCGGGCAAGAGAAAACAATAATAATGGCCGCTTTTAAAAATATCCCCTGCCCACCGGCAGCGCAGGGTTCAGCGGCAGCAGCCGGGGGAGTATTTGCATACATCATTTAGAGATGTCATTTGTATTAGGCTGCATTGCCAGGAGATGTGAGAACTGGCCCCTAATATAGAAGATACTGTCTCTGATCTGGGCCGTGTTCACACTAGTAATGTATATTTAATAGGACGCATACTGTGCAACAATGTTTCACCAATGACTTCAATATTTATGTTGATTTTATTTTTGGTAAATACAATTAAATGTTTGTTTTGAGATGCGGCTGCCATTTAGGTCAGTCAACAGCAAACATGGGCAGGGGGAGGAGGAAATGGCTGTGAGGAGCCTGGCAGGTCCTAAGTAGTCCATCACTGGCAGGTCCTAAACAGTCCACTACTGGCAGGTCCTAAGTAGTCCATCACTGGCAGGTCCTAAACAGTCCACTACTGGCAGGTCCTAAACAGTCCATCACTGGCAGGTCCTAAACAGTCCGCTACTGGCAGGTCCTAAACAGTCCATCACTGGCAGGTCCTAAACAGTCCGCTACTGGCAGGTCCTAAGTAGTCCATCACTGGCAGGTCCTAAGTAGTCCATCACTGGCAGGTCCTAAACAGTCCACTACTGGCAGGTCCTAAACAGTCCGCTACTGGCAGGTCCTAAACAGTCCATCACTGGCAGGTCCTAAACAGTCCGCTACTGGCAGGTCCTAAACAGTCCATCACTGGCAGGTCCTAAACAGTCCACTACTGGCAGGTCCTAAACAGTCCATCACTGGCAGATCCTAAACAGTCCACTACTGGCAGGTCCTAAACAGTCTGCTACTGGAAGGTCCTAAACAGTCCATCACTGGCAGGTCCTAAACAGTCCACTACTGGCAGGCCCTAAACAGTCCATCACTGGCAGGTCCTAAACAGTCCGCTACTGGCAGGTCCTAAACAGTCCATCACTGGCAGGTCCTAAACAGTCCGCTACTGGCAGGTCCTAAACAGTCCATCACTGGCAGGTCCTAAACTGTCCACTACTGGCAGGTCCTAAACAGTCCATCACTGGCAGATCCTAAACAGTCCACTACTGGCAGGTCCTAAACAGTCTGCTACTGGAAGGTCCTAAACAGTCTGCTACTGGAAGGTCCTAAACAGTCCATCACTGGCAGGTCCTAAACAGTCAATCACTGGCAGGTCCTAAACAGTCTATCACTGGCAGGTCCTAAACAGTCTATCACTGGCAGGTCCTAAACAGTCTATCACTGGCAGGTCCTAAGCAGTCTGCTACTGGCAGGTCCTAAACAGTCCGTTACTGGCAGGTCCTAAGCAGTCTGCTACTGGAAGGTCCTAAACAGTCCATCACTGGAAAGTCCTAAACAGTCCATCACTGGAAGGTCCTAAACAGTCCGTTACTGGCAGGTCCTAAGCAGTCTGCTACTGGAAGGTCCTAAACAGTCCATCACTGGAAGGTCCTAAACAGTCCGTCACTGGCAGGTCCTAAGCAGTCTGCTACTAGCAGGTCCTAAACAGTCCATCACTGGAAGGTCCTAAACAGTCCGTTACTGGCAGGTCCTAAGCAGTCTGCTACTGGAAGGTCCTAAACAGTCTGCTACTGGCAGGTCCTAAGTAGTCCACCACTGCCAGGTCGTAAAGAGTCCGTCACTGGCAGATCCTAAACAGTCTGCCACTGGCAGATCCTAAAAAGTATAGTAATGAGAGGACTTAAAGGTAGGGTCATTAGAACCTAGGAGGAAAGTGTTGTAGATGGTAGGTTAACGTGTAAATATAAAGGTCTCATTTACATTTCATAGGAGATAGGCTTCATTTAGAGAATATGCTATTGACCTAAGATGGATGCCAGAGAACATGGTCCCACCCCTGCTTATCAGATCCCTATACATGGATACAATTAGTCAAGCAGTCCCATAACCTTCCTGAAAACCTCTCACAAGGCATGTGTGGTAGGATAGAGTATAAATGTTCAAGTCTCATTTCTATCCCATACAGGATATTTTCTACAGCTACGACACCAGAGTACCTTGTCCCACCCCTGCTTAGTCGATGTCATGACTTTATATGCTTATAATAACTTATACAGTGTCATGACCTCCAGAAACCACCCAAGACATGTGTGTAAGGTGTCAATATGCAGGTTCTCATCTCCATCCCATACAGGATATTTTCTACAGCTAGGACACCAGAGCACCTTGTCCCACCTCTGCTTAGCAAATCCCATGACTTTATATGCTTATAATAACTTGTAAAGTGTCATGACCTCCTGAAACCACCCAAGACATGTGTGTAAGGTGTCAATATTCAGGTCTCATCTCGATCCCGTATGGGAGAGTCTTCTATCAGAGGATATTCTCTACAGCTAGGACACCAGAGCACCTTGTCCCACCCCTGCTTAGCCGAACCCATGACTTTATATGCCTACAATAACTTACACAGTGTCGTGAGCTTCTGAAACCACCCAAGGCATGTGTGTAAGGTGTCAATATGCAGGTCTTATCTCCATCCCATACAGGGGAGTCTTCTATCCAAGGATATTCTCTACAGCTAGGGCACCAGAGCACCTTGTCCCACCCCTGCTTAGCAGATCCCATGACTTTGTATGCCTATAATAACTTGTAAAGTGTCATGACCTTCTGAAACCACCGAAGGCATGTGTGTAAGGTGTCAATATGCAGGTCTCATCTCCGTCCCATCTCTCCTTCTGTCATATGTTTACATGAATTCACTTTCCATCGGTTATGCACGATGCATTTTATCTGCACTCCATCTGAAGTGGCTGACCCGACAATTGCCGGAGTCTCTACAAATGACTGCATTCATCTCCGGGCCCTGCTTATCTGCTAGATGTGCAGTCAGGAGATAGGACACTTTCATCTGCTACTCACTATAATTAAGCTTAATTGCAAAGTTAATTGTTTAAGAGGCTGCATAAAGAAAAAAACAAACAGCTGGAGCCAGGAAGGTTGCATGCTAATATAGCAGAAATAATACCGCCACATTAAAGACTAATAGAAAGGATGGAGCGTTCTGCCATGGCCGCATCACATTCCTCACCCGCCTGTTAACATCATATTTACCCACCAGTCAGAATTTATAGTGATTTTTTTTGATGGGTTGTCCAGAGTGATAGAAACTTGGCTATTTTCTACCAAAAACAGCGCCTCACCTGTTTGTAGGTTGTGCTTGGCATTGCAGCTCCATTGAAGTGAATGGATCTGAGTTACAATACTGTATATAGACAGGGGTGGCGCTGTTTTTATTTTTTACCATGTTACTATGCTTTTCTCCCATCCTGGAAAAACCCATTAGGCTTCACAGTCTACCGATTAAAGGGGAACTCCATATTGTCACATCTATGGTCAGCAGGGAGACTTGTAGACTCTTAGTTCCTTCCTTAGGTTGCAGTCACTTCCTGTCCACCATGTTACTTCTCCCAGGGATAATCTCTCAGTCTCCTGGTCACACAATGGGGCAGTCTACGACTAACCAGTCTAACTCTACACCCCGGGCAGTTTTAGTTTATCTGCCCCGATACCGTCGTCTTCGTCTTCCCTGTTTTCCTTTTTTATAGAGTCAATCAATGATCAGAATTCTAGGTGTTCATGATGACAATCTCAGCTCTGCTGCATCTGTGTATAAAGATACATATCTACGTCTCCAATATCATGCGGCAGAGATAATAAGTGATTTTACCGTCCTCGTCTCCGCCGCTAATTATCGGCTTTTGTCTGTGATGACGTCGGCGCCGAGTCTCGTGACATCGCTGTTTTGCTTCTTCTCCATCTATGTGTTATGTTTAACAAGTTCCTTACATGGAAGCTCAATGTACATAGAGATGTAGCAGAGCGGCTCCTGACATTTAACTGCTTCATGTCTGCACGATGATAACTCACTGATCTCCCACTGACTGTATCAGGGACTATGGACAAGAATTTGCCCCCATATTGTCCCCAATACAAGACAAGTCCTACGTTCCAAGAGTCGTGCAGTGATGCATGGAGGAGAAGTTAGCTACTTCCTCCACATGATGATGTCACCAGACAATGTAATAAGTTGCACATGAACATGAAGACTCTGACGCCTGATAACATATTCCAAAAACAGATGGAAATCAGGTCAAACGGCTTCCAAAATGCAACTCTTTCCAAAGTCAATGGATACAGATATGACTGTGTGTTGTTTGTGGTATCTCAGATGTATACCCCCCCAGAAAGCCTCAGTGCAGTGAACCTCGCCATAGTAGGGTATGTGGCACCAGGATGTCCTAGTCAGATGTCTTCTCAGATGTGGCCTGATGTGTAAGAGTAGAGTCTAAGGCTAAGAGCACAGATAGTGGGTCCACTGTAGGATTTCCACCGCAGACATTCCAAAGTGGTCCTATCCAAAGCAAAAAGCAGTGGCTGGCATTTGCCCTGTTTTTTCCTCCTGGGCTTGATCACTTTTCAGAAACCATGCCGAACCCCTGCAAGAAATTGACTCTCTCTGACTAAACCCCTTGGCCCTGGCTCACATGTATTACTAGGCATAGATGGGGCAAATATCCCTTGAGTTTTATTATATTCCTTTTCCATTGGTCGCTGTCTTCTCTATGTATGGAATTATATCATTGCCCCCACTCCACATACCGATGGTACTGCCCAGCAGGGGGTAACAATGAGCACCATACAATGCTCCTCCCAAATTATGAAAATCCATCCTGTGACATGATGGAATAAAAGTGCAGAATTAAAAAAAAATCAATATTTTCAACTAATGACTGCTGCACCTTATGGCCATTAGTATCTGTTCAGACTACTGTCAATCTATATGAATTAAGTTTTTTTTTTTTTTTTTTTTTTTTTTTTTTTGTGCCACTGGAAGGAAAGAACTCCAATGTATGAAAGAAGAAAACAGGACAGTAAAATGCACAAAGCAACTTTACTGGAGACCCACAAACCTCCCCCGGCGCCCCATTTTATTGTCCACATTACTGAACTGTAACATCTACCTATAAAACACAGAGCTTGGTTATCACCCGGACTGAAAGGCCTTAGGACCGTTGGTGTGAATCTGAACAGAGAGCCCCTTGTTCAGCGCAATTCCCAATATAAATGCAAATCTGCTCGAATTTGTGACTTATCTCCTCGGCAAAGTGAGCGATGACAACGGGAGAGATACATTGTAGATCAGGGCTTCACTTGTTGTGTTCTCAGTGTTTAATCCTACACAATAAACAACTGTATCTCCTACATGGAAATTACTTCTCTGCTGCCCGGGGTGGGCAAAGGAACGCAGAATGTTCAAGGATAGGAAAGGACACAAAACCGTGCAAAGCCAATATCAGCTGCAGGAGAAGAGATAGAAATGTAACCAAAACTAAGCAAAAAGTAAGTAAAAAGTGAAGAATACAGAACTATGTGCAAACAAGATGTGTCTGGGCAGATACGATGTAAAATGTGGATGAACACAAGACAATACTTATATTACAGCAAAATGGTGGCCATATTGGAGGGATAATATAGGGTGTGGTATAGTCCACCTGCAAACAGGAGTTTATATACAGCTGAATGGGTCAAACGCTGATAAACCACCTTTAGAATAATAATAATAATAATAATAATAATAATAATAATAATAATAATAATAGGACTCTTCTGACTTTGTCTAATGGTATTGAAGTGACTGCTAACCTATGACTATATTGCAATGACTCTGCTGACCAATAATGACACGAGATATGACTAAGGCACGCATGTGCTGAAACGCGTCAGCCGACGTCATCATCATCTTCAGCGTTTGGGGTAGGGAGCACCTCTGACCTAGTGAGATGTGTTTTTTAATCTGATCCAATAAAGAAATGTTTTTTACTGACGTGGATGCCGGATTCTTCTAACTTATGAATGACACGAGATGACTCTGCTGTTACCACCCTCTAATGGCAATGAGATGACACTGCTGAGTAATGTTAATAATAATAATAATAATAATAATAATAATAATAATAATAATAAGATGACTCTTCTGACTCTACTCTGTAATGATATTGACAAGACTCTGCTGTTTCCAACTTGTTATATTGAGATGACTCTGCTGCCCCATCCTCTAATGATAATGAGATGACACTACTGACCTATAAAGATATTGTGAAGACTCTGCTGCCCCACCCTCTAATGATAATGAAATGACTCTGCTAACCTATGATGATACAATGATGACTCTGCTGACTTATGATGATGTTGAGATGACCCTGCTGTATCCTCGCTCTATTGACAATGAGATAACACTTGACGAGCCATCTCTCTAATTATAATAAGAATATAGCTATACCTATCTGGAACCATTTAGAACAGGGGTATGTTTTATATGCCAGAAAAACTTTGTGGGTCCCCTGAGGGCCCAGGTCCAGGTAGTGACTGCTATCTCAATACCCCATATAGCCATGCCCATGACTGTAATATTTCCTTCCTTTAATAATAATAGGATGACTCCACTGTCGCCTCTCTATTATGATAATGAGATTACTCTGCTGACCCTGGCCTCTAATATGACTCTTTTGACCCCAATCTCTAATCATATTGAGATCACACTGCTGTCCCTATCTCTAATGATACTCTGTTGTCTCCACCCTTTAGAGATAATGAGATGACTCTGCTGTCTCCACCCTATAGGGATAATAAGATGACTCTGTTGTCTCTACCCTATAAGGATATTGAGATGACTCTGTTGACTCCACTCTATAAGGATAATGAGATGACTCTGTTGTCTTCGCCCTATAAGGATAATGAGATGACTCTGTTGTCTCTACCCTATAGGGATAATGAGATGACTCTGTTGTCTCCACCCTATAAGGATAATGAGATGACTCTGCTGTCTCCACCCTATAAGGATAATGAGATGACTCTGCTATCTCCACCCTATAGGGATAATGAGATGACTCTGTTGTCTCTACCCTATAGGGATAATGAGATGACTCTGTTGTCTCCACCCTATAAGGGTAATGAGATGACTCTGTTGTCTCTACCCTATAGGGATAATGAGATGACTCTGTTGTCTCCACCCTATAAGGATAATGAGATGACTCTGCTGTCTCCACTCTATAAGGATAATGAGATGACTCTGCTATCTCCACCCTATAGGGATAATGAGATGACTCTGCTGTCTCCACCCTATAAGGATAATGAGATGACTCTGTTGTCTCCACCCTATAAGGGTAATGAGATGACTCTGTTGTCTCTACCCTATAGGGATAATGAGATGACTTTGTTGTCTCCACCCTATAAGGATAATGAGATGACTCTGCTGTCTCCACTCTATAAGGATAATGAGATGATTCTGCTATCTCCACCCTATAGGGATAATGAGATGACTCTGCTGTCTCCACCCTATAAGGATAATGAGATGACTCTGCTGTCTCCACCCTATAGGGATAATGAGATGACTCTGCTGTCTCCACCCTATAAGGATAAGGAGATGACTCTGTTGTCTCTACCCTATAAGGATAATGAGCTGACTCTGCTTCCTGTACAAGCCTATACAACAAAGCTGAAATATTAACTGCTGGAAAAATAGGACAAATTGAAAACTGAAATATTCCAGGACTATTTTATACACTTAAGCACCAATTTTATTTATTTATTTATTTTTAAATGAGAAAACTACAAAATAACGATCAGCAAACTAAAAGTTAATGCTAACGTGTTATAGACTAGATGGAAGAATACAATGTGTCTCAAAATCAAATCAACCCTCAAAATATTAATGAAGAATACATGTGACATGTTCCGTGTGTTAATAATGTAATAGCAGAGCCTCAAAGTCTCGGGTTGTTCTTCCTACAGATCTTTCCATGATGAGATCTATAACAATGAGGTTATGGTTGACTTTAGGTTTGGTCTTATCGAACACTTGTGGGGAAAAAAATATTGTTACACAAAGTACAAGAAGCCACAAAGAGAGCAAAACATATCAAGTCTCCGCTACACAGAGCATCCTACTAATCCTATCCTACTAATATAATAAATGTGAAAGTTTGTTGGTTTGGATGTTTGCTCCTTAATCACGCAAAAATGGCTGAACGGATTTGCATGAAATTTGCCACACACATAGATAGAACCCCGATTAAAACATAGGCTACTTTTTATCCCTGTAAATGACATCACTACACGACCGCAGTGAAGGAATTTGAGTTCACACTACACTAAAGGACCTGTGATGATGTCATTCTCAGATAGGATCATGCTAGGCAGTGGGCGGAGCTATATAGGATGAAGCTGGACAGTGTGAAAGCTGAAGAAAATGGAGTCTCATAGAAGATCAGGAGACTACAGAACATGCAGGCTGTGTGTGGACAAGAGGACTATATCGGGTGTAGAGTTTCAGTGAGTACTACAGGGAATGTGTTGTTCTGCCTCTGATGGGGGAAGGGGGAGAACTTTGACACATTTCAGCAACATCCGTTCAGCCCTTTGTAACACAGAAGCTGCTCAGACGGTCACACAAACCCCTGTAATCACAATTGCTGGATGTAGCAGAGTTTAGGCAGCTCTGTAACACACCTCTATAGACTCTCCACATGCAAACATGTAGATACAGCTGGGTATCCTACACATATGCAGCGATGTAGCAGAGCCAAGACGCGGGAGCAGGCTGATCGAACTGTGGAAAATTTCTGCAATATCTGTACAGCCGTTTCCAACACAGAAGCTACTCAGACACTGACTTAAGAACACCCCTCTAATCCAAATGGCCAGAGGTAGCAGAGCTAATGCAGCGTTGTAGCAGAGTTGAGTACACTCTCCATAGGCAGAGATGTACATACAACTGAGTATGCTGCTCATATGCAGCGATGTAGCAGAGCCGAGACATGGGAGCAGGAAGATCATCCACAACAGCAATTGGCTAAATATAAGCGGCTCAGTGCCAACACCAACCTGCAGACGAAGTCATGGGCAGATGCTAGTTGTGTTATAAAAGCCACCTCAAAAAGAACAGAAAACTCACCAGAAACGTATGACTGTCACTTTAGACTACAGATATCCACAGTCCAGTCCCATTAATGTGACCACCTGTCAAATCCCAGAATAACCACCTTTGGCAGAGCGGACCGCAGCGAGACGTGCAGGAAGAGAGGGGATGTTGTGATGATGTCGCTGGGATGTTGAGCCATGATGAGGAGCTTTATTAGCCGCCTACTGGCATTGGCTGTAGAAAAAGCCTAACAAACCCCCTTAGAGTAAAGACACATATTAAGGGGGTTTCATGCAATTTTTGTAGCCAAAACCAGAAGTGGATTGAAAAAAACAAATACCGACATCCACGGTCCACGGTCCACCAGGGTCCACGTCTATTTTTGGCCTCAAAACCTGCACCAGAAAACCTAAAGGTATGTCCGTAACATCAGGGTAAAAAATTGAACAACATAGTTGTCGAAATCCAACCAAACAAAATGTGAAACTTTATATAAACCAATATTGTCACCAGATCTCTTTGTCACCCTGCCCCACCATATGTGACCTCCAAATCACCCCTGTTGTCCGAGTCAAATAGGGAATGACAACAAGTCTCCTTGAAGGGGCGGGAGTATTTTTGTCCTTTGTTCCTCATGTTTTTGCCGTCCTTGCAGAGCTATATTGGTAGAACCCATGAAAATAAATGTCCATTGTGATAGTGAAATGTTTGTGTTGCCACTGACTGATGCGGCATCGGAGACAATGGTCAGAAGAAGAAGGAACGTTTCAAAGGCTCCCGAGTGACATTGACCCACAAACCTGCTAGAGTTTGATGTTCGCTCAATGGAGCCTCGGCTTTCTTTTGTCTGCCGCGGTGTTTTGTAGCTTGTAACAGGATAATAACTTGTGATGATGGCTAATAGGGGAGCGCATAATGAAGCCACATGAAATAGCTGCTTTCCACAGCAATCTTTAGGAGGAATGAAGGAATTGATGTAATTAATTTCTTGATATAGAGCTGTAATGTAATGGTGTCTCTTTGTTCTACAAAAGGCTTCAAGTGACAGAATTTGTCTTCTAAACTGTGTACCAGACGGAGGGAAATTGCTTTGAAGAACAGCTGAAGAATCAGAAATTCTAAAAAGACTCAATCTATTTTTTTTTTCTGAAATTAATTCTTGGAATTTGGCTTGAGACGCAAAGAAGCTGAAGAGATACAAATGCAAATGGCACCACTATATGGGCATTAAAGGGATGTGTTTCCGGTTAGAACCTCTATAATCCAGACGAGAGAGCATATTCACCGTGTATTATGGCGTTCCCTTGACCGGCCAATGGATGACACCATATAGATGTAGCATTCACCAAGTAAACATTCATATCACACTAGTAGGGTTGAGCCGATCTTGAGATTTCAGGATCGATTTTAAAATCCAATCTCTGATCATTTTCCAGCCGATCCCGATCGTAAAATTTGCTCGATCGCCTATTGGGATCCGATCTTTCCCAATCGCTCAACCCTATTCATGACATATGCATGAATAGGGTTGAGACAAACTTGAGATAACCTCCGACCTCGATCCCGCTGGAAAAGATCAGGAACGGAATTCCAATAGCGATCGTGAAATTTACTCGATCCCCGATCAGGATTCAATCTTTTCCAATCCCGATCGTTCAACCCTACGCACTAGTGAAAGCTAATTTTGGGCTAAGACTATTTGCATAGGGCAATGTCTCATCCACTTTGTATGAACGTCATCATGCATCATGGTGGAGAGCAATGTATGCCCAGGTATAATGCACACATTATTTTACCAGTTTGTGAGGATCTGGTGATGGACGAACCTTGCAAGATTTACATTGCATTGACCCGAGCACCAGAGGATGATGCAGCAGAACTTCTGACCCATAAAAAGACAGCAAAATGGCAGACAACTGGACACCATTTTTGCTGGGTTCATACAAGGCGAATCCCACAATTTTCAGGTTTTCTAGAATTTTTAAAAAATTTGTATTGGACCCAATTATCTACAAACTGATTCACCCAAAACAAACAGGGACTCAGGACCTGCAACTATAGAAAACACAAGGTCATGAACCAAGTGGTTAGGAGAGTGGTCATCCTTGGAAGCCTGCACCAGAAGAGACCCCAATGTAGTCTTTGCTGTCAGGTCCCCTTAAGAGAAGTGCAACAAAAAATTCTGGCTGCGACAATTCCACCCAACTCTACCATAAACTGGCATGCTGGATATTGTATATGGGTATATCATTGGGAAGCTGGAGACAACCTGTTACCAGATATAGCCTGCAAGTATAAAGCATCAAGTTGATACCCAAAATGTCTTCTTTTCATCTTGCTATTGGGAGACCTCCATTAGATTGTTGTCCAAACGCATTTTGATATTTGGGTTCAGACAACCTATATTTTGTGTGTGGCCGGTGTTACATGATCCAAAGGATTTACAATTTAACCCAACATGGATATGCTCCTCTAGAATGTCATTACATCCTGGAACATGTTCAGCTGTGATCACCACAGTAATCATAGTATTGATCTGGACTATTGATTTCCATTACTGTCCATAAAGTTGTAGGATCTGCCTTTGTGTGGTATTACATTACGGAAATTGCTATGTAGCTGGCTCAGATACAGCAGGATATCCTACAGCGTAAAGCAACCAATACCTCGCACATTATAGTCACTGTGTGTTAATATAATATCTCTAACATAGAGCTGTATGGGGAAGCAAATAGATTCTTTACCAAGGCAAGCCTTCTACTCAAAGCTCCAAAGTCCAGACCTTACATTATACTGGACAAGAAGACCAAAGGTGGCAAGAGGATGAATGGAAACACGTCGGAAAACCAAAATCCTTAGGATAGTTTATCAATATCCAAATCCCAACACCCCCACCAGTCAGATGATTGAAAGAACCGCACACAGCGCCATACATTGCGTAGTGGTGGTTCACAGTATAGCAGATCAGTCACCGTCACAGTATAGCAAACAGGAGAATGTAAAGTCCTAGTCGCCAAGAAGAGGTCAGAGGGCTCTTCCAAAAAACAAAGTATCTTTAATTAGCTGATTGGTAGGGGGTGTCCAGGGTCAGACCCCTACCAGCCTCATATTAATGATGTACCCTAAGGATAGATCATCAGTCTTAAAGTATTGGATCCTTTCAATATAAAGACATTTTAAATGAGTGAAATGGTAATTTATTTTTTATAATTTTATAATTATTAATATATTTTATAAGTATTGTTTACAAATATTATTACTTCTATTATGTTACTGTATATTTACTTTTCATAATTATTTTATTTTTACTGCATTTTATTTTTAGATTTTAATTATTTGGCTTTTCTTATTTATTTTTCAAATTAATATTATTGGGTTTTTTTTGCAGTAGTAGTGTCATTATTTTACTTTATATTTTTATTATTTAGTTGTTTTTAATTTTCTTATATATGTATTTTCATATTTATTATTATTATTATTATTATTACTATTTTACTGTATTTTATTTTTTACATTTTAATTTTTTTGCTGTTCTCTTCTAATATATATTATTTTTCAAACATAATATTATTATTTTATTGTATTTTGGATTAATTTCCATAATTAGATTTTTGTTCAAATTTTTTCTATCCAGCCTTTATTTTTCAATTATTGTTTTTATATAGTTACTGCATTTTATTTTTAATTTTATAATTTTATAATTTTTTTTTTATTATTATTTAATTTGTTATTACGACTTTGTTGTATTTTTTTCTTTCATTTTTTCTTAAGGAAACCTTTAAGAGTCCAAGAGAAGAATGACTCCCCATATAGGGACTGGGTAATTGTCAGGAGTGAGAACGCTCGAGTCTTAAAGACTGCAGCCTTACCTATATCTCCTTTCACTTGACTTTTACCAAGTCCCTGGTGAGCTCTGGTAGCAGAATTTGACACGAGGCGATCGATGCCGCCTGATAAAGTTTCCACACAACGTAATGATCTTATAAGTGCAATATAAATTATTACTTTCTATGGATTTTTTTTAAGTCTGCCATTTCACAACTGTTTGATTTTATCCCCTTCAGAAAAAGAGGTTAAACAAAAGTTAGAACATGAAATTCTCGGCAGCGCGGGAAGAGATGGGATTCATGCAAAAGAAAATTACAGGACCCGCAAAATAGATAACTTGTGGCTTGTGTAAATACAGAGGATTTGGGCTAAATCCCCCGATCACATGAACGTTAGCTTTAAGATGACAACTGTAAATTCATGTGTGTGACACAAAGCCCCGAGTACAGGTACGTTGTATGGAGATGTAATATACAAGTATATGGCGCCATATTATGGAAATAACATAAAGATTTAAGGAAACATTGTAACTATCAGAGACTGTCACAAGGAGACAAGGTCATGCCTCCTATTTGGACCTTCACATGTCCCCTTTTTGGGGCACAAGTACAAAATGTTTATTAGATATGACCAGCACATACAATGGCTGGTAGCCCATGGACCATTCTGGTGGGTCGTGGAGATTTCCCTGCTCTTCAGGGAGAATGGGCAAGTAGCCAAAAATTCATAGTACAAAGTCAAAAATATTCCTTCATATCCAATATCAGACTGAATTTCCTTAGGCCCACCAGATTCTTGGGGTCCACCCTCCACCAACCCATGGTTCCCTTCAAATTTTGTTGTCTTCTACTGGGCCTTTTTTGTGTTAGAGCCCAGTCCTACTGGAGGAATCTCTAGTACTCAGGTGGACCAGTGTTACGCTCAGCAGGATATATTACAAAAAAAACTAAAAATAAACTAATGTCAATTGATGGAACAATTGAATACACAATGATGGAAATTGCAGCCATAGACATCTTGGTCCACATAGACGGTGACAATATGGCTGTCCATGTTCAAGACAGGAGAAGAATCAACTAAATTTATGGGAATGTTCTTTCAGAAAAATATAGCTTTTTGACAATTTTCTGTCCATATGGTGTGTCATTGGTCAATCATTTACTTCTGATGCCTCACAGACGTATTGGAACCTTATCAATCACACCTTCATCTTGGTAAGTAGAGAAAGGGTTGGACCACCACAAACATTGCATGAGTTTTAATGTTGAAACCTTACTCTTTGAGAGCCATGTTTATCAATTATAATTTGTTGTTTAAAAAATATATATATATTTTTTTGGTTACAATTGCCCATTTTTAGTGACTTTAGACTAAACAAGCATTCCCACCGGCAAATGAACCAGATGATACTGTTACTAATAAATTTACAAGCATTCTTATGGTGAAGTTATGTGCTCCTCTCCAGAGCCCTGACCTTCTCACTGCCCCTCTGATGCACACAGTGTTTCCAATGAGAACCAAATGTCAAACTATCAGTGCAGGTCTATTAGAGCATCAATCAGACTCACCTAGACCTGAACCAATGACTTGATCTTCTATCTAAACAGAAAACATTGTGTCCTTTACAGGAGTTTAGAGGCCATCACTATGGAGAGCACATAACAATAAAGCTGTGAGTAAATAGTTATCAGTAATGTCTCTTAATACTAATGGACTGGTCTTTAATCTAAAGTTTTTGTTAGAATGGATTTTGACAAAAGAAACTCATTCCTCAGATAAAAATGTAAGAACAGAGATGCCAGCGCTCCATAGGAGAGCACATAACTTCACAATATGGATGTTAGTAAATGTATTAGTAATCTTACAAACATATATGGACCTATTTGCAATTTGGAGAGGTGATGGGGCACAAAACTTTCACTGGATGGCTTCTTAATGTTTATTTCTTGATTTCAGATTTTAAGAAGCATTCTGCCGGCAGTAACCGCATAATAACTGGTCTGATGCAATGATAAAAACTGTCATCAAACATCAGTCACAAGATTTGTGGTTTATCCTAAATTACATAGAGGTCTTAATATATTACATCTATCCTTGTGTACATGCAGATACTACATTAGTGTGAACATGGCATATGTCCTTGTAACACAGTGGAGACTCCCCTCCCCCACACAGTACAAAGTAACTTTATATTGAGTTGACATTAGACAGTCAGGGGCTTGTGTCAGATGAAGTTTTGCCATGTGAAGATATCTGCACGCGACGAGCATTTATCCACAGAAAACTGACCATTTTTTGTCAATTTTGCCTGCAGAATGCATAGAGATGTTTTTGTTCTGACAGCTGCCACTTAAGGAAATGGTTTTCTCATCCATCATTTGTCAGCTGCGGACACGGCCCTGACAGATAGTTGCCCTTTGTGAAGCCGGTGGTGCCATCTTTGATCTAGTTCTATAAGGTGGTTCTCTTATTTTTTATACCTGATATTGTCTGCAGGATTAGACTAGATAAGCTATTTATATAGATGTTTGAGGATATGTACGACCGTATAGTGGAATAAAGTGAGTAGCGTAAAGGATTCTATAGTGCTGGGGCCGGGGAAGGGCTCCGCGGACTTATCTACTTTGGCCTCACCTGCCAAAACATTGGGATGCAGTGGCATTACCCGTGTTACCTCCCTAGCAGTGTCAGAAATATAACCATGTAGTGCCCATATTATATCTCCAGCAATGCCAAAAAATAGAGCCATGGTGCGCCCATATTACCTCACCAGCAATGCCAAAAAATAGAGTCATGGTTCGCCCATATTACCTCACCAGCAATGCCAAAAAATAGAGTCATGGTGCGCCCATATTACCTCACCAGCAATGCCAAAAAATAGAGTCATGGTTCGCCCATATTACCCACTTAGCAATACCAAAACAATAGAGCCATGGTGCGCCCATATTACCTACTTAGCAATACCCAAAATAGAGCCATGGTGCGCCCATATTACCTCTCCAGCAATGCCAAAAAATAGAGCCATGGTGCGCCCATATTACCTCACCAGCAATGCCAAAAAATAGTCATGGTTCGCCCATATTACCCACTTAGCAATACCAAAACAATAGAGCCATGGTGCGCCCATATTACCTCTCCAGCAATACCAAAAACAGAGCCATAGTGCAGCCATATTACCTCTCCAGCAATACCAAAAACAGAGCCATGGTGTGCCCATATTACCTACTTAGCAATACCAAAACAATAGAGCCATGGTGCACCCATATTACCTCTCCAGCAATGCCAAAACAATAGAGCCATGGTGCGCCTATATTACCTCACCAGCAATACCAAAACAATAGAGCCATGGTGCGCCCATATTACCTACTTAGCAATACCAAAAATAGAGCCATGGTGCGCCCATATTACCTACTTAGCAATACCAAAAATAGAGCCATGGTGCGCCCATATTACCCCTCCAGCAATGCCAAAAATAGAGCCATGGTGCGCCCATATTACCTCTCTAGAAATATCAAAAATAGAGCCATGGTGCGCCCATATTACCTCACCAGCAATGCCAAAAAATAGAGCCATGGTGCGCCCATATTACCTACTTAGCAATACCAAAACAATAGAGCCATGGTGCGCCCATATTACCTACTTAGCAATACCAATACAATAGAGCCCTGGTGCGCCCATATTACCTCTCCAGCAATGCCAAAAATAGAGCCATGGTGCGCCCATATTACCTCTCCAGCAATGCCAAAAAATAGAGTCATGGTGCGCCCATATTACCTCTCCAGCACCACACAGTACCCATGAATAGCACCACTCAGAGTTCAAATCCCATTCCAATCACAATGCCCCAAAATTCAGACCCCAATCCAGCTCCAGCAGCACATGATGCGTGCCACCATTCAGCAACCAACCCCCCTCCAGAGTTATCACCAAATATGGCCATGAAGGGTACAAAGCCGTCTCTCCTGAGTGTGCCAAACAAAGGCCACAGTGCAACAATTCCCCCAAAAAGTACATAATGTGACTATCTGGAGGCTGTGGTTTGAGACAGGAGAAGAGTGAAGAGTGTACAATAGACCAGGGCAAGTTATCCTATTAGTTATCCTATTATCTTGCCCTGGTTGTCCTCTTTCTTATCGGTAAGTGAGTGACTATCAGCAGTATTTGGTGGCATCTGAAGAACCATTGTTACCCTATGGCCCTATCGAAGAAGAATTTTATTACACCATTGTCTACAGTAGTGCTGGCCAAGACCCGAGCCTCAGTAGCCGATGGGGCACCTGACTAGTGAGCCGAGTCTTACACTTTGAGAACCTCGGTCTTATAGAGACCCCATAAGTTCTTTATCTTGACAAGCAGAGACAGACTTGGACTCATCCACCAGGTTATCAAAGAATCCTTTGGTGGCCAAAAACATGGCACGCCATTTACCGCTGGGGCCATGTTGTCTTTGCCACTCACCAGATCAGTCTTACAGATTTCCACCAACTCTTATATCCTTCATGTCTTATTACAATCTGATCTGTATCGAATTGGCCATAGTAATGTCCAACAATAGTGGAATCCATCTTCAAAAATAACAGGAGCCCAACTTTTTCCATCGCCCCTCTGTCCTAAAGTGATCCGTGTCACACTAATGGGCATCAATCATTTCAATGGCTTCCTTCTCTGGTTTAAGGAGGTGACTTTGACGTCTCCCCCTCTCCCCCTCTATGACGTCTATACGCCCCATTGTCAGCTCCTACAAGTACAGCTCAGCCATTACAGCCTCTGAATGTTTTGTTTGACCACAAGGCATTTATTTTTCTGGTCTATTGATGACATTTGTCTCTAACAAACCATCAAGTCTCTGCCTCAAAACACTTTTCTTCTGCAAGGAACATCTTACGACACTTGAGTGCACTTGGCAGAATGATAATCTTCGCACCTTTGCTTTGTGTTTCTGTTTGCAGACCCATCGATAGCTCTTTTCAGCTCATTTAAAAAGCACTATAATGTAGCGAGTGCGCGAGGCCCCGGCTGCTCTCTCTCTAATGCACCGCCATCTATTCCATTCCGAAAGCCATATCTGCCAGGATTTTGGCAAAATGCATTTCGTTTCATGTAGAGGCGCAGCTCGGATGCACTGGGAAATGCACGACCCGCGCTGCCCTCGCTCCAGCTTATCTGAATTAATGTCTCATCAGAAGGCCGTTTATTTAACAAGTGACAAGTCCCATTTCAGCATTATGTTGAATGCAGCGATTGTGGTGCCGAAACCTTTTCCACTTAACACGCTGACCCGTAAGTGACAAAATGGGAATTTAAATTGCGAAAAAACATTTTCACTTACAATAAGAGAAGTTGACTTATTGCAAAGTCCTTAGGGTCTGTATTGCGGACTAAGTGCAATATATAGATGGAAAGTCATATTATAGTAGTACATTCATTATACACCGCCATCATAACCACAGTGACTGCACCTATATACACCTGCTAGGAATCAGCATGGACCATTCTATAGGAAGGAAAAACTCCACCCAAACACTCATCTTATTGAATTAAATACATATGTGGGGAGCGTTATAGTAGTTATATTCCTGTACATAGGAGCAGTATTATAGTAGTTATATTCTTGTACATAGGAGCAGTATTATAGTAGTTATATTCTTGTACATAGGAGGTAGTATTATAGTAGTTATATTCTTGTACATAGGAGCAGTATTATAGTAGTTATATTCTTGTACATAGGAGTAGTATTATAGTAGATATATTCTTGTACATAGGAGCAGTATTATAGTAGTTATATTCTTGTACATAGGGGGCAGTATTATAGTAGTTATATTCTTGTACATAGGAGGTAGTATTATAGTAGTTATATTCTTGTACATAGGAGCAGTATTATAGTAGTTATATTCTTGTACATAGGTGGTAGTATTATAGTAGTTATATTCTTGTACATAGGAGTAGTATTATAGTAGATATATTCTTGTACATAGGAGCAGTATTATAGTAGTTATATTCTTGTACATAGGGGGCAGTATTATAGTAGTTATATTCTTGTACATAGGAGTAGTATTATAGTAGTTATATTCTTGTACATAGGAGCAGTATTATAGTAGTTATATTCTTGTATATAGGAGGTAGTATTATAGTAGTTATATTCTTGTACATAGGGGGCAGTATTATAGTAGTTATATTCTTGTACATAGGAGGTAGTATTATAGTAGTTATATTCTTGTACATAGGAGTAGTATTATAGTAGATATATTCTTGTACATAGGAGCAGTATTATAGTAGTTATATTCTTGTACATAGGAGTAGTATTATAGTAGTTATATTCTTGTACATAGGAGGTAGTATTATAGTAGTTATATTCTTGTACATAGGAGGTAGTATTATAGTAGTTATATTCTTGTACATAGGAGTAGTATTATAGTAGTTATATTCTTGTGCATAGGAGCAGTATTATAGTAGTTATATTCTTGTACATAGGAGGTAGTATTATAGTAGTTATATTCTTGTACATAGGAGGTAGTATAATAGTAGTTATATTCTTGTACATAGGAGCAGTATTATAGTAGTTATATTCTTGTACATAGGAGTAGTATTATAGTAGTTATATTCTTGTACATAGGAGCAGTATTATAGTAGTTATATTCTTGTACATAGGAGTAGTATTATAGTAGTTATATTCTTGTACATAGGAGCAGTATTATAGTAGTTATATTCTTGTACATAGGAGTAGTATTATAGTAGCTATATCCTTGTACATAGGAGCAGTATTATAGTAGTTATATTCTTGTACATAGGAGCAGTATTATAGTAGTTATATTCTTGTACATAGGAGGTAGTATTATAGTAGTTATATTCTTGTACATAGGAGCAGTATTATAGTAGTTATATTCTTGTACATAGGAGTAGTATTATAGTAGATATATTCTTGTACATAGGAGCAGTATTATAGTAGTTATATTCTTGTACATAGGGGGCAGTATTATAGTAGTTATATTCTTGTACATAGGAGGTAGTATTATAGTAGTTATATTCTTGTACATAGGAGCAGTATTATAGTAGTTATATTCTTGTACATAGGTGGTAGTATTATAGTAGTTATATTCTTGTACATAGGAGTAGTATTATAGTAGATATATTCTTGTACATAGGAGCAGTATTATAGTAGTTATATTCTTGTACATAGGGGGCAGTATTATAGTAGTTATATTCTTGTACATAGGTGGTAGTATTATAGTAGTTATATTCTTGTACATAGGAGTAGTATTATAGTAGATATATTCTTGTACATAGGAGCAGTATTATAGTAGTTATATTCTTGTACATAGGGGGCAGTATTATAGTAGTTATATTCTTGTACATAGGAGGTAGTATTATAGTAGTTATATTCTTGTACATAGGAGTAGTATTATAGTAGATATATTCTTGTACATAGGAGCAGTATTATAGTAGTTATATTCTTGTACATAGGGGGCAGTATTATAGTAGTTATATTCTTGTACATATAATGACATTCAATGATATGTTACTTATTCTTTATCCTTTGAGTTGTGTCTTGATGTCTTCTAGGTGGGGATTCTGGAATCTCCTTTCCATTTTGCACTATATAGTAATATAATGCTATATACGGTGAGACCCGGCACGTGTCCACCTCTGTGATGACATAGCTTTGATACTGAAAGTTGAATTCACATTTACAATCCCTTAAGAAATATTTTAAGCTGATCTTGGAATGTATTTTCAAATGTGATTAACCTTGCACCTATGCAGTGAACCAGGACCCTGTGTATGTCAGAGGAGCCTTGTCAGCATTTACTAGATTAAGAATTCAGAGAGGAATTCATACCAGGAAGCCTTTTCATTGAGACACACGAGTGCTTAATACTGAGAGATCTATAAACCCCGACCCCAGTTATACAATTCATAAAACCTTACCATAAATTCTTTGTTATCTGTAGACATGATTTTACTAGAATTTCTATTGTATTGTTTTCCTTTGAAATAGAATGACCTGTATTATGTCATTTACCCGGCTGACTGTTCTAGCGGCATGGATCTTATATGACTGTACATTGACAGTTTTGTGTTTGTCTTTGTAAAAACTTCATACTGGAAGAACAAACCTGATTTTTGTCTAGATCTCACAGTGGATGTGGAGGCATATCCAAGCTTATAGGCTACAGACAGCAGAAAATGAGTAGAAACTAGAATAATTTCACAGAGAGCAACCAATGACCCTCTACGTGTAAAACATACCTACTGAAGCCTGAACTTACAAGTCCATAAGCAAGAGATCACCCAGTGAACTCTGAACCTGCAGTGCCACAAGCAACTGGACACCCAGTGAACTCTGAACCTGCAGTGCCACAAGCAACTGGACACCCAGTGAACTCTGAACCTGCAGTGCCACAAGCAAAAGGGCATCTACTCAACTCTGGACTTGTAGCTCCACAACCAAGTCAATACCAACTGGAATCTGAACCTGTAGTTCCACAAGCCAGAGATCGCCCACTGCACTCTGAACCAGCTCCACCAGAAGTCCACCAATAGCATTGATGGTTATGGACAGGTATAGATTGTTCTTGGCCAGTACAGATGACTTTAAGCCTTTGATGTGAATGCATTATGTATCGTAGAACATGTGTTCTAGTATATAAATAATAGTATGTTCTTGTTTGACTTTTTCTGATTTGTCAAACACTTTTTTTTTATTTAAATAAGATAAAACAAAGTATATGATGGGAGAATCCATAGGATGTGAGTTTTTTATCCTAAGAACCATTCCTCCATCCAATGTGTGTCCTGCTATGGGACATTTTAGCTTCATTGGTATCAATATATTTATGAATCATAAAATTTATCCATATTTAGTCAAGTTCTAAGAAAAAAATCTCCATTCTTGACCAGTAATACCATATAATAGCAGCAACGTAGAAGTAACTCATGTCTCATTGATATCCAGAATTTGCATAAATCAATAAGGTGCAGTATAATAGACACACCACTCTTGGCTATGGGCATGCATAGAGTCGTTTCCCTTTCAATACGTGGTGCACTCATCTATGTTATGATCAGTGGCATAACTAGGAATGGCGGGGCCCCGTGGCGAACTTTTGACATGCCCCCCCATCCCCCCCGACCGACACCGACGCTGAAGACTTCAACCGACCCCCACTTACACATTCCTACACGCTCTATTATGGCCCATAGTGACCCCTGCACACAGTATTATCCCCCATAGTGACCCCTGCACACAGTATTATCCCCCATAGTAGCCCCTGCACACAGTATTATACCACATAGTGGCCCCTGCACACAGTATTATGTCCCATAGTGGCCCCTGCACACAGTATTATCCCCCATAGTAGCCCCTGCACACAGTATTATACCACATAGTGGCCCCTGCACACAGTATTATGTCCCATAGTGGCCCCTGCACACAGTATTATACCACATAGTGGCCCCTGCACACAGTATTATGCCCCATAGTTGCCCCTGCACACAGTATTATCTTCCATAGTGGCCCCTGCACACAGTATTATGTCCCATAGTGGCCTTTGCACACAGTATTATGCCCCATAGTGGCCCCTGCACACAGTATTATGTCCCATAGTGTCCCCTGCACACAGTATTATGCCCCATAGTGGCCCCTGCACACAGTATTATGCCCCATAGTGTCCCCTGCACACAGTATTATCCCCCATAGTGTCCCTTGCACACAGTATTATCCCCCATAGTGTCCCTTGCACACAGTATTATGTCCCATAGTGGCCCCTGCACACAGTATTATCCCCCATAGTGTCCCCTGCACACAGTATTATCCCCCATAGTGGCCCCTGCACACAGTATTATCCCCCATAGTGTCCCCTGCACACAGTATTATACCCCATAGTGGCCCCTGCACACAGTATTATGTCCCATAGTGACCCCTGCACACAGTATTATGCCCCATGGTGGCCCCTGCACACAGTATTATACCGCATAGTGGCCCCTGCACACAGTATTATGTCCCATAGTGGCCCCTGCACACAGTATTATCCCCCATAGTGTCCCCTGCACACAGTATTATCCCCCATAGTGGCCCCTGCACACAGTATTATGTCCCATAGTGACCCCTGCACACAGTATTATGTCCCATAGTGGCCCCTGCACACAGTATTATACCCCATAGTGGCTCCTGTACACAGTATTGTACCCCATAGTGGCCCCTGCACACAGTATTATGTCCCACTGTGGACACCCATAAACAATTATTACACTCTGGGGTCTCTTCAGACCCCAGAGTATAATAATCGGAGACCCAGGGGAAGAAAAACATAAAAAAAACCTCTGTTACTCACCTATCTCCCGGCTCCTACGCTGTCGGCCTCCGAAGTAGTCGATCTTCAATAACGTGATACATTACATGACCCGGGACGCAGGCCAGGGTCAGAGACATCAGACGACTAGGCCTGAAGCCTGCCCGGATCGTGGAGAGGTAAGTAACAGTGTTTCTTATGTTTCTTACCTCTCCCGGGCCGCTGATCATTATACTCGGGGGTCCGATAATGATAGCAGCGGTAGTAGCTGTCGCCGGGCCCCTAATGTCCCGGGCCCTGTGGCAGCTGCCTCTGCTGCTACGGCGGTAGTTACGCCACTGGTTACGTTGCTTTCCTTCTAGGGTTACACGTTACGGCTACTAATTTGCAGAGACCTTCTCGGAATTGCTCGCGCCGCCTTGGCATTCCGATAGACTAACCTCTGTAACGTATTCAGACCAACTTTCATTGTATTTGCAGAATTTTATGACACTCCAAATGAATTTTGCCATGATCGGCCAATGGGGATAGGCAACCTAATTAACTCCTTCATTATCAGGTTCGCGATCGTTCTTTCCTATTTTATCTTCGCTCCTCCGACACAGTCCAGTTATGCTTGCCATTAATTACATCTCGGGTTCTGCAGTCATTAAAGTGGTAAGACTGGATAGATTCATCCTTGTCTCTTGTGAAATGGTGGCAGGCTGCCCAGAATTTTTTTTTTTTGCAAGTCCTGCCATCTAGACTTGCCCTATGTGAATTGGCCAGAAATGACAGCAGTTTGGCTCCAGCGTCGGTCAATGTCATTGTTCCTTCACCTCAGCTTCACAAACTGTGCAACAAGATCTTGTAAGGTTAATTTGTTTCCCGAATATCACAAAGATCCAGACTTTGGAATTACAGGTGACCTCTGCCATCACCCCGGCTTGTAAACAGGCTTCATTAGCTGAGCCCGGCTGTACATATATTTAGAGAAGGAAGGGATTGTGTGTGTGTGTGATCCCCGCTCGTCTCATGAGCCTCCGGAGAGACCATTAGGTAGCACAATGATCATCTGCCTTCAGCTAATACCCCATTAAGTAACTAGATATCAACTTCATTTCTCCAAAGCTGCAAATGTACATGCTAAGGGAGGTTTAAGCAAATTTTCAATTTGCTGAATGCTCAGAAATTGAAATGAAAACAGCGAGGGAGGTCACTGCGGTGCTTAACCTCAAGATTTGTTACAGGCACAATGACACCCACAGCGGGCGCAAATGTCACCAAACAAATCGTGGAAAACTCATTTACTAAGATTTTACCAAGATTTTTTTTTTAAAAAAATTGTCCTGGTAAATTTTTGACTACATGGAAGTCAAACTTGGTTCTTTTTAAACACTTTCTCTACTCCTTGATTTCCGTCTTGGACTGACCCACCATCATGGTCCAACAGAAGATGCCTAAATTTGAAGGGTACTATGATCAATTTTCAAGGGACTGTTGCAAGGTGGGCCCTCGGAATCATGTTATCTGGTGGGTCCAAGGAACCCCCGTCCAACACTGCTTGGAATTACTTCCCATGTTAGAGAAATTGTCTGCTAACATCTGATACGTGAGCGTCTTTGTTAAGGTTGGGATCGGTTGCGATCAGAAAAGATCAGATTCCGATTGGCGATCGAGCAAATTTCACGATCGCGATTGGAAAATGATCGGAAATCGTATTTTGAAATCTCAACCCTAAAAGTGACTTTTCACCTAGAGAAGCATTGACTAGGGTTGAGCGATCGGGATGAGTAAAGATCAGATTCCAATCGGCGTTCAAGCAAATTTCACGATCGGGATCAGCTGGAAAATGATCGGAAATCGGATTTTAAAATCGATCCTGAAATCTCAAGATCGGCTCAACCCTAGTCCTTGTTGGTTTTGTGTCACCTAAAAATGGACATAACAAGGAACATAACTTAACATTTTGAATGATACTACAAGTCAGGTTGGCACATCCAAGTCAGAGCCAAAATAAAAACCTGGCGTACAACTCGGGGTCCCAGATATCTACCAGGCTACACTTCTGTAGAGGGTCATCATGTGGAGATTGCCATCGTAATTGGTACTGCTCAATGACAGATATCAGTGGAATAGATGAAACTTTGTTGATATTTTTTTGCACAGACTGAGCTAAAATTCCTTGCAAACAGTGAGAGAGAATCTTTAAGATTGGTCAAGGATCCCCGGATCTGCGGAGTCCTCGGCTTCCTTCTGCACTGACATTTCCAGCTGTTTGTCACTTTGTATTACTATGGGAATATTCCTCTTGCAACCTTTCACACTTCCGTAACAGAAAAGCTTGAATTCCTTGTAGCCCTGACAGCACACAAGGGTCACAGGTGGAGGACCATTGGTCTAGACGATGTCTTGACATCACATATTAACGAAATATTGCAGCAGACCAGATTCATCCTATCTATCCGATACCAAAAAACCAGAAACATTGAAATATGTTTATAGGCAGATCGTCCTATCTCCAGAGATCTGTCATACAAGATAACCAGCTTTTCAAAATAATTTTGTTTTGTGGTATTGTGTCATGTTGTGTTAGATTTGTCTATTTATGATGACCAGGTAGGTGGCTGTCATGTGAATTGCCACCTTTTACGGGTTTTCCTGCTATGCTACAATTAGTGGTGAGTGAATCTTATGTTATTTGCTTTACGAATATTCATGAGGTTCATTAGAAAAATGTGTTTTGGTCTGAACTAGAAGTGCAGGGTAAAATGATCTCTCACACTCTGGTGTTGCTTTAGGTCAGCTATCTTCTGTGAATACCAGGTCACCACTAAGGCCAATGATCAGGCTTCACTGGTCATATAGGGGCAATTCTATTATATAGGGTTTCACTGGTTATATGGCGGGGCATGGACATCATCTAGCTTTAATACTACAGAGTATGTGATGACACCATCAGCCCCCAAAATGATTGCTGACACCCAATTACAGGCCTCATCAGTGAAGATGGTGGATGCCATGATGGAACCCAGGAGAGGTAAGTTTATGTTATTTGTTATTTTTGCCTCTTACAATGGACTGCCATTTTGGATATAGGCAAACCCAACTCGTATCACTGTAAGCTAGTCTAAAGCTGGACTGATCTGTATTTATGGGTTATTTGGGACAGAGTTGACCAGCTTGCATTGGTTTACTATCCTGTGAGGTTGGACAACTTTTACTTGATCCGGTGCATTGCTGCATTCATTGTCCATGCCTCTGGATTGAGGTCGGCATATGAAGGCAATCCTTACCAGTAGCAGGATACCTGAATCTGAGGTCACGCTCCAGACTACTGAACTACTAGAAATGTGGACCCTTCTACCTAAAGTTAGCCATAGACTTTATATTTTCATTGGACAAAATAGACAATTTGACTATTGTGGGTGACAAACCATTGGCTAATGGAGGGGTAAGTGCCCCAAACTGGCTGGTTCTTAGTGGACTTTGGTCTGTCAAGAACAAATCAGCCATTCTGGATATTTTCAGCTGGCTGCAGCAAAAATTACCATTATTAGGTGTGATCATCTGCGTTTGGCCATCAACTTTTGAGACTCAACTGGGTTAAGTTATCATTGGCCCTTTCTTGTACCAAGTAAACACGACAAACCCCATTCTGCTCAAATTATATGACCATGGGAAGAGTGAGGATGAGACCATTATTAAGGTTGGCATGAGAAACGCCACTGTGCAAATTTTTAAAATCCTAAAATGCCCCCTCCTGCCCCCCTATTTCGATGGATGACCATACAATGGCTATCCAAAATCTAAAGTGTATGGCCAGCCTCAATCTATCACTGGTTGATGGTACACAAGGTAGACACGGGGGTGGTGATGGTGGGTGATCAAGAACCACATGGGGTTGAGACAATCTTGAGATTTCAGAATTGTTTTTAAAATCCGATTTTTGATCATTTTCTAGCCAATCGTGATCATGAAATTTGTTTGATCACCGATCGGAATCTCGATCGCTCAACCCTAATGTTAGCTTTTCCCACAATGAATGTCCAGTAGCCAAGCATTGTGGGAAATAACATGAGACCTCAATCCCGCACAAAAAGATCGGGATCGTAATTCTGATCGCGATCGTGAAATTTGCTCGATCGCCGATCGGAATCCGATCTTTTCCAATCCCAATCGCTCAACCCTAGAGCCACAGTGCCTATACTGCCATTATGATATGACAATGGCGTCTTCCATGCTCAGAATCACAATTCCAAAAAGTGAATCCCTAATAAAGACGCAGCAGCCATTATAATCCATTACAGTTAATCGTTGCTTTTGCAGAACGCTCATCTTTGACACGCAATTGTATCAGCCCGAAATGTGTTTTTATTAGAAATAAAGCCCCATTGTGCGCCCGGCTGCCCTTTACCACTAGCAACAAGTCAGAAATGTAAAATGAATCACTCGGTGCTTATAGAAAGTAGAAATCAGCATAATTGTCATTGTTTTACATGCCGGGCGCTCGCACATAATCCACAGCGCGCCTCAATAACACAGATATTTAATTAATATGATTAATAGCTGGTGCAGAGTGGAGAGAGGTGACACTGCCAAAGCTGTAAAGCGGGATGGCTGTCTGCTCGGGGATTCTGTGACTAAGCTGGAAATCTGAAGGAAATAGATGATCATTTCTAGAAACGCTGATCCCGCTCCAGACAGCACGAAATTCACTGGCCGCGCAAAAACCATCAGAAGATGGAAATCTCCTTTAATTTTACAGACAGACTATAAGAGTTGTGTAATATCTGACTATATAGAGGCAACAGATCTGTATGTATAACATCATGGACACATCGTATAATAGTCACAGAACAGTGACAGGGATTTACTATTATTTCTCTACACCAGAAAAGTCCTGAAGATGGGAAGAGTTGTGGCGCGGCCTCGGTGTACCGCCTATTACTGCGCCAGACATACAGCACACTGATCGACTCATACCCAGATCAACACAAAACTGGGAGGAGCAGGGACGAAACCAAGACAGACTGGAGAAGGGGCACATCTAGATCCAAAAAAATAACACAAGTCTTTCTTTCATGCCGGTGTTACAAGAAATCTATAAATCTAAATTTAAATCATCGCAAACTATAATGAGACAAAAGCCTCACACCAGCGGGGACATTGACTGAGACTAACTTATACAACAACAGTCTTATTCAATCCCTCAGGTATATGACTACTATAATAATAAAAATAGTTAAAATGCCCTTATATATGAACATAACTACAATAATACTACTCCTATGTACAAGAATATAACTACTATAATACTACTCCTATATACAAGAATATAACTACTATAATACTGCCTCCTATGTACAAGAATATAACTACTATAATACTACTCCTATGTACAAGAATATAACTACTATAATACTACTCCTATGTACAAGAATATAACTACTATAATACTACCTCCTATTTACAAGAATATAACTACTATAATACTACTCCTATGTACAAGAATATAACTACTATAATACTGCTCCTATGTACAAGAATATAACTACTATAATACTACTTCTATGTACAAGAATATAACTACTATAATACTACTCCTATGTACAAGAATATAACTACTATAATACTGCTCCTATGTACAAGAATATAACTACTATAATACTACTTCTATGTACAAGAATATAACTACTATATTACTACTCCTATGTACAAGAATATAACTACTATAATACTGCTCCTATGTACAAGAATATAACTACTATAATACTGCTCCTATGTACAAGAATATAACTACTATAATACTGCTCCTATGTACAAGAATATAACTACTATAATACTGCTCCTATTTACAAGAATATAACTACTATAATACTACTCCTATATACAAGAATATAACTACTATAATACTACTCCTATGTACAAGAATATAACTACTATAATACTACTTCTATGTACAAGAATATAACTACTATAATACTACTTCTATGTACAAGAATATAACTACTATAATACTACTCCTATGTACAAGAATATAACTACTATAATACTACCTCCTATGTACAAGAATATAACTACTATAATACTACTCCTATGTACAAGAATATAACTACTATAATACTACTCCTATATACAAGAATATAACTACTATAATACTACTCCTATGTACAAGAATATAACTACTATAATACTGCTCCTATGTACAAGAATATAACTACTATAATACTACTCCTATGTACAAGAATATAACTACTATAATACTACCTCCTATGTACAAGAATATAACTACTATAATACTACTCCTATGTACAAGAATATAACTACTATAATACTACCTCCTATGTACAAGAATATAACTACTATAATACTACTCCTATATACAAGAATATAACTACTATAATACTACTCCTATGTACAAGAATATAACTACTATAATACTACCTCCTATGTACAAGAATATAACTACTATAATACTACTCCTATATACAAGAATATAACTACTATAATACTACTCCTATATACAAGAATATAACTACTATAATACTACTCCTATGTACAAGAATATAACTACTATAATACTACCTCCTATGTACAAGAATATAACTACTATAATACTACTCCTATGTACAAGAATATAACTACTATAATACTACCTCCTATGTACAAGAATATAACTACTATAATACTACTCCTATATACAAGAATATAACTACTATAATACTACTCCTATGTACAAGAATATAACTACTATAATACTACCTCCTATGTACAAGAATATAACTACTATAATACTACTCCTATGTATAAGAATATAACTACTATAATACTACTCCTATGTACAAGAATATAACTACTATAATACTACTACTATGTACAAGAATAGAACTACTATAATACTACTCCTATGTACAAGAATATAACTACTATAATACTACTCCTATGTACAAGAATATAACTACTATAATACTACTCCTATGTACAAGAATATAACTACTATAATACTACCTCCTATGTACAAGAATATAACTACTATAATACTACTCCTATATACAAGAATATAACTACTATAATACTACTCCTATGTACAAGAATATAACTACTATAATACTACCTCCTATTTACAAGAATATAACTACTATAATACTACTCCTATATACAAGAATATAACTACTATAATACTACTCCTATGTACAAGAATATAACTACTATAATACTACTCCTATGTACAAGAATATAACTACTATAATACTGCTCCTATGTACAAGAATATAACTACTATAATACTACCTCCTATGTACAAGAATATAACTACTATAATACTACCTCCTATGTACAAGAATATAACTACTATAATACTACTCCTATGTACAAGAATATAACTACTATAATACTACCTCCTATGTACAAGAATATAACTACTATAATACTACTCCTATGTACAAGAATATAACTACTATAATACTACCTCCTATGTACAAGAATATAACTACTATAATACTACTCCTATGTACAAGAATATAACTACTATAATACTGCTCCTATGTACAAGAATATAACTACTATAATACTACTTCTATGTACAAGAATATAACTACTATAATACTGCTCCTATGTACAAGAATATAACTACTATAATACTACTCCTATGTACAAGAATATAACTACTATAATACTACCTCCTATGTACAAGAATATAACTACTATAATACTACTCCTATGTACAAGAATATAACTACTATAATACTACCTCCTATGTACAAGAATATAACTACTATAATACTACTCCTATATACAAGAATATAACTACTATAATACTACTCCTATGTACAAGAATATAACTACTATAATACTACCTCCTATGTACAAGAATATAACTACTATAATACTACTCCTATGTACAAGAATATAACTACTATAATACTACTCCTATGTACAAGAATATAACTACTATAATACTGCTCCTATGTACAAGAATATAACTACTATAATACTACTACTATGTACAAGAATAGAACTACTATAATACTACTCCTATGTACAAGAATATAACTACTATAATACTACTACTATGTACAAGAATATAACTACTATAATACTACTACTATGTACAAGAATATAACTACTATAATACTACTCCTATGTACAAGAATAGAACTACTATAATACTACTCCTAAGTACAAGAATATAACTACTATAATACTACTCCTATGTACAAGAATATAACTACTATAATACTACTACTATGTACAAGAATATAACTACTATAATACTACTCCTATGTACAAGAATAGAACTACTATAATACTGTTCCTATGTACAAGAATATAACCACTATAATACTACCTCCTATGTACAAGAATAGAACTTCTATAATACTACTCCTATGTACAAGAATATAACTACTATAATACTACTACTATGTACAAAAATATAACTACTATAATACTACCTCCTATGTACAAGAATATAACTACTATAATACTACTCCTATGTACAAGAATATAACTACTATAATACTGCTCCTATGTACAAGAATATAACTACTATAATACTACTCCTATGTACAAGAATATAACTACTATAATACTACTCCTATGTACAAGAATATAACCACTATAATACTACCTCCTATGTACAAGAATATAACTACTATAATACCACTCCTATGCACAAGAATATAACTACTATAATACTACTATGTACAAGAATATAACTACTATAATACTACTCCTATGTACAAGAATATAACTACTATAATACTACTCCTATATACAAGAATATAACTACTATAATACTACCTCCTATGTACAAGAATATAACTACTATAATACTACTCCTATGTACAAGAATATAACTACTATAATACTACTCCTATGTACAAGAATATAACTACTATAATACTGCTCCTATGTACAAGAATATAACTACTATAATACTACTACTATGTACAAGAATAGAACTACTATAATACTACTCCTATGTACAAGAATATAACTACTATAATACTACTACTATGTACAAGAATATAACTACTATAATACTACTACTATGTACAAGAATATAACTACTATAATACTACTCCTATGTACAAGAATAGAACTACTATAATACTACTCCTAAGTACAAGAATATAACTACTATAATACTACTCCTATGTACAAGAATATAACTACTATAATACTACTACTATGTACAAGAATATAACTACTATAATACTACTCCTATGTACAAGAATAGAACTACTATAATACTGTTCCTATGTACAAGAATATAACCACTATAATACTACCTCCTATGTACAAGAATAGAACTTCTATAATACTACTCCTATGTACAAGAATATAACTACTATAATACTACTACTATGTACAAAAATATAACTACTATAATACTACCTCCTATGTACAAGAATATAACTACTATAATACTACTCCTATGTACAAGAATATAACTACTATAATACTGCTCCTATGTACAAGAATATAACTACTATAATACTACTCCTATGTACAAGAATATAACTACTATAATACTACTCCTATGTACAAGAATATAACCACTATAATACTACCTCCTATGTACAAGAATATAACTACTATAATACCACTCCTATGCACAAGAATATAACTACTATAATACTACTATGTACAAGAATATAACTACTATAATACTACTCCTATGTACAAGAATATAACTACTATAATACTACTCCTATATACAAGAATATAACTACTATAATACTGCTCCTATGTACAAGAATATAACTACTATAATACTACTCCTATGTACAAGAATATAACTACTATAATACTGCTCCTATGTACAAGAATATAACTACTATAATACTACTCCTATATACAAGAATATAACTACTATAATATTGCTCCTATGTACAAGAATATAACTACTATAATACTACTCCTATGTACAAGAATATAACTACTATAATACTACCTCCTATGTACAAGAATATAACTACTATAATACTACCTCCTATGTACAAGAATATAACTACTATAATACTACCTCCTATGTACAAGAATATAATTACTATAATACTACTCCTATGTACAAGAATATAACTACTATAATACTGCTCCTATGTACAAGAATATAACTACTATAATACTACTCCTATATACAAGAATATAACTACTATAATACTGCTCCTATGTACAAGAATATAACTACTATAATACTACCTCCTATGTACAAGAATATAATTACTATAATACTACTCCTATGTACAAGAATATAACTACTATAATACTACTCCTATGTACAAGAATATAACTACTATAATACTACCTCCTATGTACAAGAATATAACTACTATAATACTACCTCCTATGTACAAGAATATAACTACTATAATACTACTCCTATATACAAGAATATAACTACTATAATACTACCTCCTATGTACAAGAATATAATTACTATAATACTACTCCTATGTACAAGAATATAACTACTATAATACTACTCCTATGTACAAGAATATAACTACTATAATACTACTGCATATGTACAAGAATATAACTACTATAATACTGCCTCCTATGTACAAGAATATAACTACTATAATACTGCTCCTATGTACAAGAATATAACTACTATAATACTACTCCTATGTACAAGAATATAACTACTATAATACTACCTCCTATGTACAAGAATATAACTACTATAATACTACCTCCTATGTACAAGAATATAACTACTATAATACTACTCCTATGTACAAGAATATAACTACTATAATACTACTCCTATGTACAAGAATATAATTACTATAATACTACTCCTATGTACAAGAATATAACTACTATAACACTACTCCTATGTACAAGAATATAATTACTATAATACTACTCCTATGTACAAGAATATAACTACTATAACACTACCTCCTATGTACAAGAATATAACTACTATAATACTACCTCCTATGTACAAGAATATAACTACTATAATACTACTCCTATGTACAAGAATATAACTACTATAATACTACTCCTATGTACAAGAATATAACTACTATAATACTGCTCCTATGTACAAGAATATAACTACTATAATACTGCTACCATGTACAAGAATATAACTACTATAATACTGCTCCTATGTACAAGAATATAACTACTATAATACTACTCCTATGTACAAGAATATAACTACTATAATACTGCTCCTATGTACAAGAATATAACTACTATAATACTGCTCCTATGTACAAGAATATAACTACTATAATACTACCTCCTATGTACAAGAATATAACTACTATAATACTGCTCCTATGTACAAGAATATAACTACTATAATACTACTCCTATGTACAAGAATATAACTACTATAATACTACTCCTATGTACAAGAATATAACTACTATAATACTACTCCTATGTACAAGAATATAACTACTATAATACTGCTCCTAGGTACAAGAATATAACTACTATAATACCGTCCTCTGTGCACATACTACTAATTTAATCTTTATTGTAAAACTTTGTAGAATTTATCTTGATGTGTCCTGAGAAGTCGTCTTCGCTCTTCCTTGTTGTGTTACTTGGCAGATGACAAGTCTTTGTTGAGATCTGTGAACAATTGCTCGTAGATTGCTTTACAAACATGGCAGAGCGTCAGCATCGTCCTCCTAATGGAATCGACAGTGTCAGGGGCGATGCATTCTGATTAAGTCCGCTCTGTTTTCTTGCATAATTGGAGTGACATGATAATTGTATGGAGGAGGAAGACTCGGGAGATTTGATTCGTTGTGATGAACTCTTTGCTTATGACAATAAAGCCGACGCAGAAGGAATGGGCCTGATCTTATGACTGTCTGCTAGAATAACAGGCAGCACCAGAGATGGATCGCGGGTCATCTGTGACTGTCAGACGCAGCTTTGGAGCAGAAGTTGTTGAAGATGTTCCTTTACTTTCGATGTTAACTAATTCATACATGAAAAATCCCAGAATAACAAGTAAGTGAAAGTATCATCAGGTCGTGTTTGTATCTCTGGTATATGAAGGATATGACCTTGGCCAGAGAGGATTCTACTAACATTCCTGATACATTGTATATAATGGTCTACAATCTAAGGGGGTAATGCAAAGGCTGTAGAACCTGATAGACCAAGATATTCCCTGATAGACCCTGATAGACCCAGGTAGTCCCATGTAGACCCAGACAGACCCAGACAGACCCAGACAGACCCTGACAGACCCTGATAGACCCGGATAGACCCAGATAGACCCTGATAGACCCTGATAGACCCTGATAGACCCAGGTAGTCCCATGTAGACCCAGACAGACCCAGACAGACCCAGACAGACCCTGACAGACCCTGACAGACCCAGATAGACCCTGATAGACCCTGATAGACCCTAATAGACCCGGATAGACCCAGATAGACCCTGATAGACAAAGATAGACCCTGATAGACAAAGATAGACAAAGATAGACCCTGATAGACAAAGATAGACCCAGATAGACAAAGATAGACCCAGATAGACCACCCATGGAGAGAAGGTCTGGTCAGCATCATCTTATTCGCGACAACCTACTGCACATATACCATTATTTTTAGATGATATTGTCAGGATTTCGTCCCTGGCTCACGCCGTAATCTCATCTGAATTAATTCTTCTCCTCGCCATCATCTCACTAATAATTGATGATGTCATCCAACCATCGGAGCAGCCAATCAGAGCGCAAGGTTAACACTTTAGAGCACTTATGAGGGGGATGATAAGTAATTGCCCCCCTCCAGGCTGGGACCTTCCACCACAGAGGAGGACATTACCGCTACCGTTCCCTAATGATCGCCTCCGCCTTTGATCCAGTGGTTGTATATTAATTATCCTGGTGAATAGACAACAGACAATAGATGAGGCCGCAAGTTGTTCTCGTATGCTAAACGTGCATTAGTGATGGAAACCGCATTGTGAGAACTCGATTAACCCCTTCACTCGCAGGAGACGTTGGCCCAGATTTATTAATAGACAGTGTAACCTTAGACAATGCGCCAGGTATCCGACTGCTTCATAAATCAGACACTGGCTTAGAGTATCCGTATAACCTGAAAACTAGTAGGATTTATAATAAATATATTGGGCCGGGTGTCCCCGATCTGCCCTACTCCCTGCCCTGCTCTGCGGGGTACCCACTTATCATGGGGCATATGGTGGAAATGGGGTCTCTGAGGACTCATAGAAAGTATCAACTGGGGGACAGAATGGAAAATGTATTACATGTCATGATGGGGCGACACATTATAACATATTTATACCAGGAAAATGCCCGAGGAGAGGAAACCATCAGATGGTGATTAGGGTTGAGCGATCGGGATCGGAAAAGATCGGATTCCGATTGGCGATTGAGTAAATTTCACGATTGCGATCAGAATTCCGATCCCGATCTTTTATGGCGGGATCGAGGTCGGAGGTTACCTCAAGATCGGCTCAACCCTATTCAAGTATATATCATGAATAAGGATGAGCGATCGGGATTGGGAAAGATCGGATCCCGATCGGTGATCGAGAAAATTTCACAGTCGCGATCGGGATCGGCTGGAAAATGATCGAAAACCGGATTTTAAAAACGATCCTGAAATTTAAAGATCGGCTCAACCCTAATGGTAATAAGTGGAGGAAAAGAGGAAGAAAATAGAAAAGGAAACAAATAAGAAGAAAAGAAATACAGCGAAGAACCCTAAGAGCATAATCCTTATCCTGCCAAGTCCCATTCCTTCCTTCATCCACGCAGGGATGTTTTATAGTACAACCCTATACAATGGATTGTCTGTTATATGGGGGTTCAGTATAGGGCAAAGTGAACTGAAAGTTGTCTTTATAGGAAGAGGGGGGAAAGATAGACGTAGGCAGAAGTATCTCTATAGGGGATGTATAAGTGACATCCTCAGAGACCCCATTTGCACCAATGCCCCATGATAAGTGGGCACCCCTTATAGATTCTGCATGTCGAGCCCATCTTGGTCCATCCAGTATTTCTGATCCCACTGACAGGCGAGTTCCCCATAAGTGCGGTCTTGCCAGGGGGGCCCATTAATCACCGTCTGTCGCATTGGCGAGCCGGCCTTCTTCTTTAGGTGATGCTTTTTTCCTCCCTTCTATTCTTTTGCTTCTGCGGCCTGTTAAGACGTTGCTGTCATCTCTTATCAATCAGGCGATACGTAGGATAAATCTCTGTTTAGCACATTCAGCTGCAGATGTAGCCTGCTGGCGCTGAGATGACAGGCTGCTGATAATTGGGGTTGGATGTTCAGATACGCACTGTACATATGACAAAGATAGATGTGCTGCCTCACAAGGAGCGGCTACTGCACCCCATCATGCTTTGGGTAATGGTGGAAAAAACCTCTTCAGGTTCTGATGAAGCTCACCAAAGCTCCAGATGACAGCCTAATATCATGGGCATGGAAGGGACCCCCGAGCAAACATTCAGCCCCCCAACATATAACCACTCACGCCCACCAATCTTAGCCAGTCCATACCTTTAACTATATGAAGTGACCCCATGATGCATCTATAGCAGACAAGTTCATTGCTGGGGTCTTAAAAGATTACAGTCATGAGCCCCAAGACATATGCTTGGTCCTCCCCCCTACATTTATTGGAAACTGTATATATATAAGACAATCTGTTTCTCCTTCACTTGACTATCCTTCTCACAAGACTTCCATCACTCCCCCATTAGTGCCCCCTACTCAGTAATGTTGACCAAGGGAGGAAGATTTATCATGCACAGACTGGATTAAATAATGAGGCGTCTGCAATTTTTGGGTCTGTTGTTGCTCTCGTTGTTCCCCACACACTGGGCTCTTTACAGATTATGGTATTGGATTATGGTATGATATGAAAACAACACTGTATCCTAATCCTGGTAACGTACATTATGGGCACCATCCCCTTTAAAGGGTGTCTGTCATCTACCATGGAGATATTAAGGTAGGTGTAGTGTCCTGAAGATTAATGAAGACCAAGCCCACTCCTATCTGTGATGGAAAAATTGACCAAATTCTGTCTTCAGTTTTTATGTAAGTGATGAGCATGGACCGCCGGTGACATATGTATCCCTCCATCCCTGCTGATGATGTGAGCTTGGATTCAGAGCGAGGGGAACAGAATGGGGCTAGGCAGGAATAGACAGAGTTTGGGGATTTGTTACCAATCCTATTAATATTATAAATGTGAAAGTTTGTGAGTTTGTGGGTTTGTGGGTTTGTGTGTTTGGATGTTTGCATGTTCGGATGTTTGTTCCTCAATCACGGAAAAACCGCTCGACCGATTCGGCTGAAATTTTCCACAAACATAGTTAATACACCCGATTGCGCAATAGGCTACTTTTCGTCACAATAGCGCACATACGTTTGTGCCAGGACCCCCACAAAACCCAAACTCACACCACCATCTCTGCAATCTCACACACTGTGGACCATAGCAAGCCCCAAAATTCCTATTACCCTCTGCAGCCTCGCCCCTAACCCCACACAATCACATATACATAGACTTTACCACTTTGCCCCTCACCTTAACGATACTCCAGGAGGCGCTCTTTAACGCCCCGGAGCAGCCATGTTTGCCGACCCCCACCTCTCTGACAATCCGCGACACCCCCCACCCATGTCAATACCCCTAGGCGGTCTAAAAAATGCAAAAAAAATTTTTTTAAAAAAAAGTAAAAAAAAATATAAAAAAAAAATAAAAAGGATTAAAAATTCAAATCACCCCCTTTTCCCTAGAACACATATAAAAGTAGTTAAAAACTGTGTAACACATACATGTTAGGTATCCCCACGTCCGAAATCGCCCGCTCTACAAAGCTATACAAATATTTTTCCTGTTCGGTAAACGCTGTAGCGGGAAAAATGGTCAAAGTGCCAAACCGCTGTTTTTTCACTGTTCTGATTCTGATAAAAATTTGAATAAAAAGTGATCAAAGCAATAACATTTCCCGAAAATGGTAGAACTACAAAGTACACCCGGTCACGCAAAAAAAGACGCCCTATACATCCCCGTACACGCATGTATAAAAAAGTTACGGCTGTCGGAATATGGCGACTTTTAAAAAAAAAAATTTAAAACACAGTTTTGGATTTTTTTTAAGGGGTCAAAATGTAAATAAAACCATATAAATTTGGTATCCCCAGAATCGTAAGGAAACACAGAATACAGGGGACATGTCATTTTGGTTGCACAGTGAACGCTGTAAAACCAAAGCTCGTAAGAAAGTCGCAGAAATGCATTTTTTTCTTCAAATCCACCCCATTCTGAATTTTTTCCCTGCTTCCCAGTACCTTATATAGAATAATTAATGGGGGCATCATGAAGAAAAATTTGTCCCAGGAAAAATTAAGACCTCATATGGCTCTGGGAGCGGAGAAATAAAAAAGTTATGGGGTTTAGAAGGAGGGGAGTCAAAAACGAAAATCAAAAAATGCCATCGACGGGAAAGGGTTAACTTCAAATACTTCTGTCCCAAAGTCACTATGTAAAGTTTCTCACAACACCGTATATATAGCGGCTCTAATACAAAGTAACTTCAACACAAAAGTCTCACGGATTCTCTGAATTACAGCAAAAACAAGATACAAAGTTACATTTCATATCCCATCCCTTATACACAGTACGAAAACCTTACCCACGCCTGTATATACCCACTGCTACAATCACCGCAGACCAAGTCGCGGGTACCAGCTAGTACAGTATAATAAGCAAGGACACAAATCGTCATCCTTCACCTGTTCTAAGATCCCTTGTGGTCTTCTTCAGCCCTCTTATAGCCTTTACTGGCACCAGGGGACTAAGACTAAGCCTCATCAATGGACAATGGACATGTCAAAGTCATGAAGCTTACGTGGGGCAGGTGATGTCTCCCAGGATCCTGGAAGAGTCTGAAAGAAGATTGAAGATACTTTCGAAGGAGCCCTGGACACCCCAAGTGAGCCCAGGAGAGGTGAGGGAATGGGATTGAGACTTCCTTCGCACCTCCCTCGGGTCCCTGATTATCATATTCTGGGGTCACTGGAACGTTGAAGTCCTGTCCTCTAAAAAAAGAAGATTGAAGACCCAACTTCATACACGTAGATGGATCAGGATTAGGGTTGAGCCAATCTTGAGATTTCAGGATCGATTTTAAAATCCGATTTCCAAACATTTTCCAGCCATTCCCGATCACAATCATGAAATTTGCTCGATCGTCGATCGGAATCCGATCTTTTCTGATCCCGATCGCTCAACCCTAGTCAATGCTTCTCAACGTTTAGGGCTGAATCGATATTGAGATTTCAAAATCCGATTTCCGAGCATTTTCCAGCCAATCACGATGCCAATCGTGAAATTTGCTCGATCCCCAATCGGGATCAAATTTTTTCCAATCTCGATCGCTCAATCCTAGTCAGGATTGTATTCAATGTAACAAGAGGAAATACAGTCATGTAATGTAGTAAGGATTGCCCTGGGTATATATCTGTGGCTATGTCACCTGTCCTGGGTATATTCATGTGGTCACGTCTCCTGCCCTGGGTATATACCTGTGGTCGTGTAATGTAGTAAGGAGTATATACCTGTGGCCATGTAATGTAGTAAGGAGTATATACCTGTGGCCATGCCACCTGTCCTGGGTATATACATGTGGTCACGTCTCCTGTCCTGGGTATATACCTGTGGTCGTGTAATGTAGTATGGATTGCCCTGGGTATATATCTGTGGCTATGTCACCTGTCCTGGGTATATTCATGTGGTCACGTCTCCTGCCCTGGGTATATACCTGTGGTCGTGTAATGTAGTAAGGATTGTCCTGAGTATATACCTGTGGCCATGTAATGTAGTAAGGATTGCCCTGGGTATATATCTGTGGCTATGTCACCTGTCCTGGGTATATTCATGTGGTCACGTCTCCTGCCCTGGGTATATACATGTGGTCACGTCTCCTGTCCTGGGTATATACCTGTGGTCGTGTAATGTAGTATGGATTGCCCTGAGTATATACCTGTGGCCATGTAATGTAGTAAGGATTGCCCTGGGTATATTCATGTGATCATGTCTCCTGCCCTGGGTATATACCTGTGGCCATGTAATGTAGTAAGGATTGTCCTGAGTATATACCTGTGGCCATGTAATGTAGTAAGGATTGCCCTGGGTATATACCTGTGGCTATGTCACCTGTCCTGGGTATATTCATGTGATCATGTCTCCTGCCCTGGGTATATACCTGTGGTCACGTCTCCTGCCCTGGGTATATACCTGTAGCCATGTAATGTAGTAAGGAGTATATACCTGTGGCCATGCCACCTGTCCTGGGTATATTCATATGGTCACGTCTCCGCTTTACAGAAATCAATTTTTGCTCCGCACATTCGGTCTGTCAGTCAAGCGCCATTCCAGTCACATTGCCGTACGTCTGCCTCCAGTCAATGCAATATACATGGAAGAATCAGTTAGCAGCAAAGTGTCCCTGGGAATTGTATTCACATAATGACTACTTAATATCACAGTATTCAAAGCCCAAACCTCTGCAGTAATATAAAGCAATAACAATAAAAACAACATAACACATTGCAGAAGGCGCCGCAATAAGAAGGCTCGGCTGCCAATCAACAACACTGCAGGTTTGTAAATTAAATGCCGCTCTCCTGTTTTCCACCGCACAATGGAGGCACTTTTGTTTCTATGACTACAATTAATGCTCGGGGAATGCAGCAAGCGAGGAGTTCGCTGACAGACCTGGAGAGCCGGGCACATCCAGAGTTCAGCCAGTCACAACCAAGTAAGATGTGAGAGGCAACGTAGTAGCGAGAGACGATCAAACCAGTTCACCACCAGCCACATTCTGTTCTCGCGAACCTCTGTTGTACTCTGAGGTCTCTTCAGACCCCAGAGCGTAAACATAACAGTCAACAATCCCATGCTCCATCATGGCGTCTAGTGCAGGTCCCCATCCTCCACAGGGCTGTGCTAGATGACGTCATCAGCCTTGGGGACACCGAGGCCAAACCACAGTCCTTAGTCCTTAGCCGCAGACATCATTCAGGATGCTGAGAAAGATGGAGACCTGCTCCAGACGCTGCACAAGACTGTTATGTTTAGGACAACGCTTATAATATTTTAGCTTTGGCACAAAAGCAAAATATTTGGGAGACAAATCTGGCGAGGTTCAGTCATGGCTAGTAGTAACATGACACAGCAGGCTTGAAGATTTTGTGCATGGAGGAAGACGACCTATAGTCCTCCAGCTGATCTCAAGAAGTCATTAGAGATGGATGAACTGGATTTAGCCCAAGTTTTTGAAAAGTTTTTGAAAAGTTTCAGTTTCTGGTGAAACCAAAAACCTTTGGGATACATTTTGGGTAACCTGTCTCCACATGGCTTCCTGATGAATGTCCCTTAGGGTATTCAGCTATGTAAAGCCACCCTATGGACCATTTATTAGGGCTATATCACCCCTTCCTGAGCAATATGAATGCCCACAAAGGGTGGTGTATACGGTATAGCAGCCCTAACAAGCGTGTAACGGCACGATATATTGTTGATTCGGAATTCATGTATTAAAAAGAAAAAAAAACTAATCTTGGGATTGAACTGGAAAATAAACTTGAAATGTTTGCTCGATAGGGTTGAGCCAATCTTGAGATTTCAGGATCGATTTTAAAATTCAATTTCAGTTCATTTTCCAGCCATTAAATTTACTCGATCGCTCATCGAGATCCGATCTTTCCCAATCCCGATCGCTTAACCCTAATTATATATTATATAGACAGTAGGGTTGAGCTGATCTTGAGATTTCAAAATCCGATTTTCAATCATTTTCCAGCCGATCCCGATCGCAATCATGAAAGTTGCTCGATTGGCAATTGGGATCCGACCTTTTCCGATCTCGATCGCTCAACCCTATTGTTCAACACTGCAAGTAACCCATTGTTGGCCTAGAGTGTTGATACTAAAAAGTTAGACCCATCTCAACCCTTACATATGGCTTGACAAGTATGGAACATGCCTAGCTAGGGTAACATGGATCTCCAATTTTTAGTGGGTCCTGGCATCCTCCTGGGTTTGCCACCCGTGGTAGTGAGTACCGCCAGATGTGATTGGCAGCCTCACTATGAATCCAGTACGTGTATTATCAGTAACGTTCCTTTAGTGGTCCCCAATAAATGCAAGTAAAATAATGCCAGTCGGTGCACAGTTGTGAGCCTTAGTTGGTTTCATTGGCTCCCTACGAACACCACATTAACTCGAGACTCTCCCACTACGGAAAACCAGACTATTCCATTCCAACATTTGGAATACACTCCGAAAACATCCTAGATTCTTGAAGACTCTACATCCTTTAAGTTGCTTTTCCTATCATTGCACTCACACCTTCTTTTTCCTATCATGGTTATCTTCTGAAGCATGAAGGTGATGTGTCTATTTCCGTGATGGCAAACGTATGGCAGGGGTGCCAGAGGTGGTGCTCAGAGCCCTCTCTTTGGGCACTCATCTGTGGAAAAGATTGTACTGTGTCGTGGCCACTGTGGAGCTCATTATACTGTGTGGGGGCCACTGTGCAGCAGATTATACTGTGTGGGGGCCACTGTGTAGCAGATTGTACTGTGTGGGGGCCACTTTGGAGCTCATTGTACTGTGTGGGGACCACTGTGGAGCAGATTATACTGTGTGGGGGCCACTGTGGAGCTCATTGCACTTTGTGTGGGCCACTGTGGAGCAGATTGTACTGTGTGGGGGCCACTGTGGAGCTCATTGCACTGTGTGGGGGCCACTGTGGAGCAGATTGTACTGTGTGGGGGCCACTGTGGAGCAGATTGTACTGTGTGGGGGCCACTGTGGAGCAGATTGTACTGTGTGGGGGCCACTTTGGAGCTCATTGTACTGTGTGGGGGCCACTGTGGAGCAGATTGTACTGTGTGGGGGCCACTGTGGAGCTCATTGCACTGTGTGGGGGCCACTGTGGAGCAGATTGTACTGTGTGTGGGCCACTGTGGAGCTCATTGCACTGTGTGGGGGCCACTGTGGAGCAGATTGTACTGTGTGGGGGCCACTGTGGAGCTCATTGCACTGTGTGGGGGCCACTGTGGAGCAGATTGTACTGTGTGTGGGCCACTGTGGAGCTCATTGCACTGTGTGGGGGCCACTGTGGAGCAGATTGTACTGTGTGGGGGCCACTGTGGAGCAGATTGTACTGTGTGGGGGCCACTGTGGAGCAGATTGTACTGTGTGTGGGACACTTTGGAGCTCATTGTACTGTGTGGGGGCCACTGTGGAGCAGATTGTACTGTGTGGGGCCACTTTGGAGCTCATTGCACTGTGTGGGGGCCCCTGTCGAGCAGATTGTACTGTGTGGGGGACACTGTAGAGCAGATTGTACTGTGTGGGGCCACTGTGGAGCAGATTATACTGTGTGGGGGCCACTGTGGAGCTCATTGTACTGTGTGGGGGCCACTGTGGAGCTCATTGTACTGTGTGGGGGCCACTGTGGAGCAGATTGTACTGTGTGGGGCCACTGTGGAGCTCATTGCACTGTGTGGGGGCCACTGTGGAGCAGATTGTACTGTGTGGGGGACACTGTGGAGAAGATTGTACTGTGTGGGGCCACTGTGGAGCAGATTATACTGTGTGGGGGCCACTGTGGAGCAGATTGTACTGTGTGGGGGTCACTGTGGAGCAGATTGTACTGTGTGGGGGCCACTGTGGAGCAGATTGTACTGTGTGGGGGACACTTTGGAGCTCATTGTACTGTGTGGGGGCCACTGTGGAGCAGATTGTACTGTGTGGGGCCACTTTGGAGCTCATTGCACTGTGTGGGGGCCCCTGTGGAGCAGATTGTACTGTGTGGGGGACACTGTATAGCAGATTGTACTGTGTGGGGCCACTGTGGAGCAGATTATACTGTGTGGGGGCCACTGTGGAGCAGATTGTACTGTGTGGGGGCCACTGTGGAGCTCATTGTACTGTGTGGGGGCCACTGTGGAGCTCATTGTACTGTGTGGGGGCCACTGTGGAGCAGATTGTACTGTGTGGGGCCACTGTGGAGCTCATTGCACTGTGTGGGGGCCACTGTGGAGCAGATTGTACTGTGTGGGGGACACTGTGGAGAAGATTGTACTGTGTGGGGCCACTGTGGAGCAGATTATACTGTGTGGGGGCCACTGTGGAGCAGATTATACTGTATGGGGGCCACTGTGGAGCAGATTATACTGTGTGGGGACCACTGTGGAGCTCATTGTACTGTGTGGGGCCACTGTGGAGCAGATTGTACTGTTTGGGGGTCACTGTGAAGCAGTTTGGACTGTGTGGGGGTCACTGTTAAGCAATTTGGACTGTGTGGGGGTCACAGTGGAGCTGAAAGCTCTATAAAGCCCCATTCACATGACCATATTTTGCAGATCCGTACTTGTCTGCAATTGTGGATCCGCACATTATTAAGGTTAAATTACCGTGTTGGCACTTTGTGATAAATTAGTGGGTTTTTTGGTTGCAGTTTGAGCACTCTGTCTCTAAAAGGTTCGCCATCACTGGTCTATTTCAAGTGTATTCAACCACCAAGCTATAAATATCAGCCATGATACAGGCCATAGATTCTCTTCCAGAAATTGCACCCCAAATCATTCTCTAAAACCAGGAGCAGATACTGAGACACTGGTGGTCGTACATGTATTAAATGACTACTGGTGGAATGGACAAGACAATGTGACAATGTACTGGAGAGGTCCGAAGCGTCTACTATAGTCTTCTTGTTTAATGGAAGGTTGACCCTTAGGTTCTGCTCACATTAGTACAGAGCCAAGGTGCCGTCAGGGTTTTTGTGACACTTCTTCTATTCTTTCTGACATGATGAGCCCACTGCCACATGAAGGCACCATATAGATCCATATGGAGTGTCTGCCATCCACTGACTCATGACCACTCTATTTGTCGCAAACCAAGATTCAATAGAGACCATGTGGGTAGAACATGGAGCTATGTTACGGCTTAATCAGTAGAAAGACCAGGGTCTAATTGAGAAGATTTTTTTATATTTAAGCAGCAAATGTTTGGTGCCAAATTTTTAATTGGAGATGATAATAATTACACGACTGAACGAGTCAACATCAGCGAAGATTTCATGGTATTGTCCGGGATTTGTAGAACATGGCTGCCTTTTACAGAATCATCTCTACGCCTGTCCATGGGATACGTCTAGAGAGGAAAAACCCTCAAATCGGGCATCAAACTCTGTTCAGATCAAACAATTTTGGTCCAACTTTAAAGTTGCCCGTATCACCGTGAAAAGTTGTTTTGGACACAAAGTGTTATACTGTTTGTTCCAAAATGTTGCAATTCTCGAACATTGACTAAATGTACCTGATCGACTTGTAAACCCGTCATCGGCCGACATCTGTCATTGGCTGGGTAAGGTCGGTTACTCTTGGTCGTTGAAAGTAGATCTATGAACCTCCCAGATCACCAGATCCAAAGAGCCGATGACTCAATGATTGGCCTTGGATGTCACGTGACCACTGAGGCCAATGAGCAGCTGCAGCGGAACTCCAAAAGAGACCTGGGAGAAACTGCTGGAGCATTAGAACCGGGACAATGCTGATTTAAAAGTTAAAAGGATTGTCCATTTTTACCTGGACAACCCCTTTAAGGAAGTCTTGGACATCTAAGTGGGTGGATCTAAAGACAGCAGTCAGTGCTCAGTGGAGATATGTCAGTTGAATATAGGGGCATGTGCACTGTTTGGCGCTTGTATAGTGGAAGAACATTCCAAATAGTGGAGCAGCACAAGAGACACCTTAGACACTAGAGTGTGAGGTAGTTGCAAAAAATGCGGAAAACTGTCCGTCCTTAGTAGAGATATGTTGGGTAAATGTAAGAACAATTGCATCACCTGGTACATATATAGCTTGGTGTAGATTGTTAAGAAAGAGGAAAGAGGATTCCAGAGAAGTGGAGCAGCACAAGAGACATCTTAAAGACTAGAATGGGAGATTACTAAAACGCAGACACATTGGTCCATAGAATAGATATATTGGTTCAATATAAGAACCTGAGCACCATCTGGTCCATATATAGTCTAGCGTATAGAATATTGTTACAAAAGGAGGAAGAACATTCTAAAGAAGTGGTGCAGCACAAGAGACACCTTAGACACTAGAATGGGAGGCGGTTGCTACAAATGAAGGCAGATCATCAATGGCAACAATATATTGGTTAAATATTAGAACATGAGCAGAGCACCATCTGGTACATATATAGTCTGGGATACAGTATATTCTTACAGAAGGAGGGAGAACATTCTAAAGAAGAGGTGCAGCACAGGAGAAGTCTTAGACACTCCATGATGAAGTAGTTACAAATGAAGACAGTTGGTGAAATATAAGGACCCACAGAACACATTGGATTAATCCTTTTGCATGTTCTGTCCCTCTGACTACATTTGGAACAATAATTGATAAAATCTTCGCCCCATTTGTCGGTATCGCCGCCTGACGTTCAGGCATTTGTCTGCTAATAAGGCATGCTCGTTTTTTCGACGGAAAAGTGTCAGGCATTTGGAAAGTAATGTAAGTATTGAGTTAGATTCTACAATATTTACTGTGATTGCAAATCTCCAGAGTCCACTTAGCTCAGCAGAATTCAATAGCTGCTCAAATCCGAATGTTCTCTCACAAGTTAAAGTTGAAATATAACCTAAAGGGAAAAAGATACAATTGATATGCTCCCTGCACACGTCTCTGTTCACATTGCCCAGACTTAAAGATGTGATAAACATTTCCTTGTATTGTTCTTTATGGGGCCGCACTAGTCCAAGTATGAAAGATACATCAAGGTGAATACCCGTCTATTAGAGGAGGGGGATTGGCCCATCATTTCTATTACTCAAGTGAACCCCAGAGAAGAAATGAGGCGGCTCGGAAAAAAGTTTTAACTTATATTGTCTTAGTGTTTGGTGCATTCATCTCCTGTGCCGACTTATCTATCTATATCTATATACTGCAGTGTGAGAGCTAGTGTTACTGAAAATGAGAAACAGTCTGTGTATCTACATTGTATCTATTTATCTATGGATCTAATTATCTATCTATCTATCTATCTATCTATCTATCTATCTCCTATCTATCTATCTATCTATCTATCTATCTATCTCCTATCTATCTATCTATCTATCTATCTATCTATCTATCTATCTATCTGTCTATCTATCTATCTATCTATCTATCTATCTATCTATCTATCTATCTCCTATCTATCTATCTATCTATCTATCTATCTATCTATCTATCCATCTATCTCCTATCTATCTATCTCCTATCTATCTATCTATCTATCTATCTATCTATCTATCTATCATCTATCTATCTATCTATCTATCTATCTATCTATCTATCTGTCTATCTCCTATCTATCTATCTATCTATCTATCTATCTATCTATCTATCTCCTATCTATCTATCTATCTATCTATCTATCTATCTATCTATCTCCTATCTATCTATCTATCTATCTATCTATCTATCTATCTATCCATCTATCTCCTATCTATCTATCTATCTCCTATCTATCTATCTATCTATCTATCTATCTATCTATCTATCTCCTATCTATCTATCTATCTATCTATCTATCTATCTATCTCCTATCTATCTATCTATCTATCTATCTCCTATCTATCTATCTATCTATCTATCTATCTATCTATCTATCTATCCATCTATCTCCTATCTATCTATCTCCTATCTATCTATCTATCTATCTATCTATCTATCTATCTATCTATCTATCTATCTATCTATCTATCTATCTCTCTATCTCATCTATCTATCTATCTGTCTCATATCTATCTATCTATCTATCTATCTATCTATCTATCTATCTATCTCCTATCTATCTAATTGACTTACATATAATATGGTACAATGGGTTAAACAAGCTCTCAAGATTTTGGAACAACCCTTGTCTAGGGCAGACCTCCTTTTATCTAGCCATTTATTTGGCCACTTTTATCTAGGTATAAAGATACTGAAAACCATAGACTCTGATGTTCATCTTCTTCATGTCCCCAAAGCTGTTGAGACTCTTCTATTGCAGAGATCTTCAGGGGCGTCCTCTCCTTCATCTATTCGATCTCATTGGTGGATACAACAGCCAATTAGAAGTGACACATCAGTCTTAGGCACCACATCCTGAGGATCACTTACAGTAATACTCTATTGCGATTCATTTTGGTTGCTTTAGAAACCCCCCACAAAATAGGAGTAACCTGAAGTCACAGACTAAGGAAAGGTTGGACGCCATTGGGGAAGAATAAGCAATAATCTGGTTGCCCTAAAATGCAGCCACCATGTTCTTGGCTCTCCCAATGGATATGAATCAGCGATGGATGACACCAATTTGTTGGTTTCTGGTGTCTGCTTTCTCCCCATCAGTCCAGTAATTGTCCCTCGGTGGCAGATCTCTCAGATCCTTGGCAGTAGGATAAGGTTCTAGTGTCTATGACCAGAATAGGTTCTTCGAGTGGAACAAGCAGTGAACCTTAAGTGAACCTGAGAGATGTCTCCTCGTAACGTATGTCCGTCTTTCCCTTTCATGCCTGTGTTGGCCGCCCAGACATATTGCTGCCCAGTGATAAAGAGGTTCCTTCCCAAAGTGATTTGTTTCCTCTAGCAGAAAAAGTCCTGAATCGCATTATTTACATCACACAGAACCAACGGCCCGTGAGAATTCGCTCGGATAACATCATTGATTCACGACCGTCCTGCTGACATTTTCCCGTCTGTGATTGAAGTCTTTTTCCTCCCCCCCTTCCAAACATTTTTAGAAATGGTTTCCAAACGAGAAGGCCAAACACAGACATCAAACGTTACAAATAACCCACAAACCGGCGCTGCCTTCCCAAGAGGAGAGCGGTCACGTGACTGCGGACAATGGCAGCTTTTTCTTTTATCAACAATGAGCCATTTTACGTGACCGGCTCGGGGCCACCTCACCCGATACGATGGATTACGACTTCTGCCTCCGAACAGATGATTTCACATAAATACTTTGCTTAAATAAAATAAAATTTACCATTGTGTGCCAATCAAAAGGTCAAAGGTCTATGGATTAAAAAGCATGATGTGCCACTCTATGGGCCACATTGTATCACTTCATGGTTCTGAATTCATGTAGAGGGTTATAAATTCTGTCCTGGATTGTTGGATGCCATAGCGTGGACATAATACCAAAGTTCTGTCTGGCAGGACCTGCATTGCCCTTAGTGAGGGGACTTTTCGTGACTCCCTAAAGACTGTGTGCCCATGCCTCTGCCAGCTACTGTATAGGACACCTAAAATGTATGAAGTGAAACAATGTCAGACTGTGCTGCCTTGGGTCAACCAGATAAAATGATTCTCGGGCCCATTAGCCAACAAGAAATTGACCAAAAGGCCCTTCAACTATGCGGACCTTCTTCTGAACCAGTTTTATTTTAGAGCCTGAGCCCAATGGAACATTCTCTAGTACTCTGATGGTCCAGTCTGACACTAAAGGAGGAAGAGAAGGAAGAGGTGGAGATAGAGCAGGAAATATGTATTCCTCAAAAAGACTGTGAGTGACTGGATGACCATAGACTAGGGTTGAGCGATCGGGAAAGACTGGATCCCAATCAGTGATCGAGCAAATTTCATGATCGGGATTGGGATTGGCTTAAAAATGATTGGAAATCGGATTTTGAAATCTCAAGATCGGCTCAATCATACTGTATATATAATATACAATAAGGGTTGAGCGATCGGGACGGGAAAGATCGGATCCCAAATAGCGATCGAGTAAATTTCATGATCGGGATCGTCTGGAAAAGAAAGTGGATTTTAAAATCGATTCTGAAATCTCAAGATCGGTTCAAACCCTACCATAGACAAATTCCTGTAACTTTCACAATGGCTGACCATAGAAGCAAATTTATTAGGAACTAGCAGGAGGACCCGGCTTCACGCGTATATTTCATTGTTTGTTTGTGTAGTGGTCCTATTAGAATTGTCCGGTGTTACACTGGTGGTTTTGTATGTCGTTTGTGTGTGTTTCCATAAGCGTCATGTGAACATGTGTATCTCATTTTGGATATCAGTGAAAAACCTGCGATCAGTTGTTATGGATACCTGTAGTAAAGCTGTGTGTATGTGATCTTGTGTAACAGTATCATCAACAGCGACCTGCCCTTTTAAAGCTGACATACAGCAGTGACGAAAAATAGCTGGATTGTTAAGGAAACCTGGAATACAGCTCTAATGTGTGATACTGTGTGCTGAGCTGTGTATTTACTCCTCTGGTGAGTGATAATGTGTGCTGAGCTGTGTATCTAATCCCCTAATGTGTGCTGATCCATGTATCTAATCCTCTATATGTGGTGGTGTGTGCTGAGCTGTGTATCTAATCCCCTGATATGTGGTGGTGTGTGCTGAGCTGTGTATCTAATCCCCTGATATGTGGTGGTGTGCGCTGAGCTGTGGATCAAATCCCCTAATGTGTGATAGTGTGTTGTTGAGCTGTGTATCTAATCCCCTGATATGTGGTGGTGTGTGCTGAGCTATGTATCTAATACTCTAATGTGTGATACTGTGTGCTGAGCTGTGTATCTAATCCCCTGATGTGTGATGATGTGTGCTGAGCTGTGTATCTAATCCTCTATGTGTGATTGTGTATGCTGTGCTGTGTATCTAATCCTTTGATGAGTGATAGTGTGTGCTGAGTTTTGTATTTAATCCTCTATGTGTGATGGTGTATGGTGAGCTATGTATCTACTCCTCTGGTGAGTGATAGTGTGTGCTGAGCTGTGTATCTAATCCCCTGATGTGTGATGGCGTGTGCTGAGCTGTGTATCTAATCCTCTTGATGCGTGTATTTCAGTTTTGGATATCAGTGTTGGATTGTACATATGGAGTGACTGTGTGTATGGCAGTTGCAATATGAGTGAAAGTCTTGCAGGTTTGTATTGGCTAGTGCAGGTCATTTTTTTGGGAGCACTGTATCTCAGGAATGGTATATCCAAGAGAGCTGAGACCCAGTCTAAAACCTTCCTGGACACCTGTAGTATCTGTGTGCCAAATTTGGTGAGGATCGGTCCAGTTGTTTGGTAACACATAAAGAACAGACAGTCAGACAAAAACTCATATAGATATAGATTACAGCTGTGACACACAAAATTCTGCTGTAATATTTTTGGATATGGAAGCAAAGTATGAAACATTCTTTCATAAGGAAACCATCCCGTAACATTGTGTCCTGTCTCCTTACACTTCTGCATTAGCAAAACTATAGATTTAGCAAAGTGACAAACAAATATTCTGGCCACCAAATTCATCTTCATCCCACATCAGAACTTGTTACACGATTTGTTTTGAACTGTTGCTGGATACCCATGAAGAAGTGATCAACACCGAAGTCGTAGTTGTCACACAAGTTCTTGTAAGAAATGTTCCATCTGTCTTTGGGAATCATCAATTTTCAGATTCGCAGCAATTTGTAAATGTTCATTATTTTTTGGAATAAGTTTTTTTTTATTAAAAGAATTTAATGATGTTTCCTCTTGGAAACAAAATGCTAAAGGGTTACTATGGAGACTTTGCGCTACGAGTTCGGAAGCTATATATAGGACGCTGAGATCACAGGCGGAGCTGGCCTAGCCTAATACTGAACAAATACACACAATGCTATACATAGACCCGAGTCAAGTCACGGCCCCTGCCCCACTTGGAGAGTAGAACGCGTTCGGAGTCAATGAAGTGGACGACTTTCCCAGTAATTGTGACTCCGTAGAAGGGTAATTAGCAGTTAGTGAGTAATGTAAATTACAGGAGGTTATAACGAGAAGGTTACATGCTACACAATTACCCATTTTGTCAAAAATACTCCATTTTTAAAGGTTCTACATTTCATTTTCAAAAATTTTGGATATTTTTGTTTCACTCTTTTGTCTGATCCGAACACGTAAAATGGTGTATGTGACAGGGTGGCAGAACAAGGGAGATGTGTTGTCAAAGGACGGAATCAAAGTGTTTTCTTAAGCTGTGCAAGGGGCAATGATAAGGGTTGAGCGATCTGGATCGGAAAAGATCGGATCCCGATTGGCGATTGAGTAAATTTCACGATCTTAATCAGGTTCTGATCCTGAATAAAAAAGATCGGGAACGGAATTCCGATCCCGATTGCTTGACTGACCTGCACAGAACCTCTGCCACCCCGCATTGTTCTAGGTCCTCTCCTCTGTCATTCACATGCCTTCAGAGTGCCGTGTGCGCCCCTGCCTCCCTAAGCTAGTGTTACAGATGCTTGGAGAAGGTGGGGCTTGTGGCTTAGGAGAGTGTGGGCAGGTACTGGGAGGGGAGACGTGAGTGATGCACTCACGTCTCCCTGCCCTGTACCTGCCCACACTCTCCTAAGCCACAACAAGCCCCGCCTACTCCCAGCATCAGTAACACTAGCCTAGGGAGGCGGGGGCGCACAGGGCTTTGCAAGTATGTGAATGAGAGAGGAAAGGACAGAGAACAATGGGGAATGGCAGTGTCAGCGATCTTTGCAGGTAAGTGGACACAGGGGGGACTAAGTAGCCAGTGGATTTCTTAATCACTACATACCGTGGAGTCTGAAAATTGAAGTGTTCAATTTTTGGACTCCACGCTGTGTAGTGAATAGGATCATTTTTAAAATTCGATTTTCGATCATTAAAAAAAACCATTGACTTGCATAGGATCTAAATTGGGATCGGGTTCGGATGGAAAATGATTGGAAATCGGATTTTAAAAATGATCCTGAAATCTCAAGATTGGCTCAAACCTACCAAAGATACAAGGACGGGGTGCGACTACAATCTCTGCACCCCCTATAGATAACACACTTGTCCATTCTATGACTGTACGTATGGGATTGGGTACAATTTACAACAAAAATCTCACATTGACCACTCTGGCACCAAAAACAACAAAATCGCCCCCTTGTTTTTGGTTCTACAGATGGAAGATTCGAAAATCACATTGAAATCTGTTTTGTCACTTTAAACATTAAAAAATGACTTCACCCTTCACCCCCATTACTGCAAACACAGCCCCGCCATTCATTCATGGACCTGATTCATACTGCATTCAGGTTCTGGAAAGTATTGTGCGCTCTTTCAGTTTTGTAGGACGATTTCCTGTTGTTCTGTTCAATACCCTAACACTGTAAGACGCAACGGGGGACGGGGGATGGGAACTGGTGGAAAAAAACAAATTGTTTCCACTTATTCTTCTCCCGCATACTTAATACAACGAAGGTCAAAGCAACTTCCAAAGCTCCAACTCACACAAATAAATGGCTCTATTTCCTCAATGAAAAAATGAAACAAGAAACATAAATCTAAATTATCTAACAACAAACAACCTTTCCATATTCTTCTACATAGGAGGTAGTATTATAATAGTTATATTCTTGTACATAGGAGGTAGTATTATAGTAGTTATATTCTTCTACATAGGAGCAGTATTATAGTAGTTATATTCTTGTACATAGGAGGTAGTATTATAGTAGTTATATTCTTGTACATAGGAGTAGTATTATAGTAGTTATATTCTTACACATAGGAGCAGTATTATAGTAGTTATATTCTTGTACATAGGAGTAGTATTACAGTAGTTATATTCTTGTACATATGAGGTAGTATTATAGTAGTTATATTCTTGTACATAGGAGTAGTATTATAGTAGTTATATTCTTGTACGTAGGAGTAGTATTATAGTAGTTATATTCTTACACATAGGAGTAGTATTATAGTAGTTATTTTCTTAAAATAGTAAAGAAGGTTTGTGGAGTAGCTCACCCTTGTAGTTGAAGCAGATTTTCAGGTGCACGACCCTGTTCTCCTTGACTCACCGGAGCAGTCTACTGAAATTCTTGTTTGATCAAACCACTGGTTTGAGTGAAGGGTCCGCAGCTCAGAGTTATAAAAAACTATTCTTTATTCCAATCCATAAAAAAGATTTCATCGCCACCCTTGGCTGAGGTACACTTTTACACACAAGAAAACATAGTGAGACAAAAAGACATCGGACAATGTGGTTAAAAATCGCTGTTCAAACTAATTTGAACAGCGATTTTTAACCACATTGTCCGATGTCTTTTTGTCTCACTATGTTTTCTTGTGTGTAAAAGTGTACCTCAGCCAAGGGTGGCGATGAAATCTTTTTTATGGATTGGAATAAAGAATAGTTTTTTATAACTCTGAGCTGCGGACCCTTCACTCAAACCAGTGGTTTGATCAAACAAGAATTTTAGTTATATTCTTGTACATAAGAGTAGTATTATAGTAGTTATATTCTTGTACATAGGAGCAGTATTATAGTAGTTATATTCTTGTACATAGGAGTAGTATTATAGTAGTTATATTCATGTACATAGGAGGTAGTATTATAGTAGTTATATTCTTGTACATAGGAGCAGTATTATAGCAGTTATATTCTTGTACATAGGAGGTAGTATTATAGTAGTTATATTCTTGTATATAGGAGCAGTATTATAGTAGTTATATTCTTGTACATAGGAGGTAGTATTATAGTAGTTATATTCTTGTACATAGGAGGTAGTATTATAATAGTTATATTCTTGTACATAAGAGTAGTATTATAGTAGTTATATTCTTGTACATAGGAGCAGTATTACAGTAGTTATATTCTTGTACATAGGAGTAGTATTATAGTAGTTATATTCTTGTACATAGGAGCAGTATTATAGTAGTTATATTCTTGTACATAGGAGGTAGTATTATAGTAGTTATATTCTTGTACATAGGAGTAGTATTATAGTAGTTATATTCTTATACATAGGAGCAGTATTATAGTAGTTATATTCTTGTACATAGGAGTAGTATTATAGTAGTTATATTCTTGTACATAGGAGCAGTATTATAGTAGTTATATTCATGTACATAGGAGGTAGTATTATAGTAGTTATATTCTTGTACATAGGAGTAGTATTATAGTAGTTATATTCATGTACATAGGAGGTAGTATTATAGTAGTTATATTCTTGTACATAGGAGTAGTATTATAGTAGTTATATTCTTGTACATAGGAGTAGTATTATAGTAGTTATATTCTTGTACATAGGAGTAGTATTATAGTAGTTATATTCTTGTACATAGGAGCAGTATTATAGTAGTTATATTCTTGTACATAGGAGCAGTATTATAGTAGTTATATTCATGTACATAGGAGGTAGTATTATAGTAGTTATATTCTTGTACATAGGAGTAGTATTATAGTAGTTATATTCTTGTACATAGGAGTAGTATTATAGTAGTTATATTCTTGTACATAGGAGGTAGTATTATAGTAGTTATATTCTTGTATATAGGAGCAGTATTATAGTAGTTATATTCTTGTACATAGGAGTAGTATTATAGTAGTTATATTCTTGTATATAGGAGCAGTATTATAATAGTTATACTCTTGTACATAGGAGGTAGTATTATAGTAGTTATATTCTTGTATATAGGAGCAGTATTATAATAGTTATACTCTTGTACATAGGAGGTAGTATTATAATAGTTATATTCTTGTACATAGGAGTAGTATTATAGTAGTTATATTCTTGTACATAGGGGTAGTATTATAGTAGTTATATTCTTGTACATAAGGGGCATATCAGTATTAATATTCAATACATAGTAATATATTAGGTATATTCTTATGCTGAAGGGTACAGCAATCATATTCATCAGTTACAGTCACTGCTCAGGCGGTATAGTGAAGCTATAGTGTCTTTTCACGGTCCGGTTCCCTATTTTCTCTCTTCTTTTCTCTCCACACTGTCATCACTAAACCAAATCATTCCATATGCTCCCGCGCCCATGCATGTGAACGTGTCATCCTATGATAAATAACATTACAACTGATTCTTAAACCGTCCCCGGGGTGCTATCAGCGTGTTGCGGCATACGTCTATAAAGCGTTTTCATTCCTCATCAGCAAGATCTCCATTAATTACTGGCAGGGGGACGCGCTCCCCTCTTACACACTTGTAGTCTCCGCTGTTTTACTTTATCTGGCCTAGAAATGACAGGAAAATTCTCATTTATTTTGAGTCGTGTGTTATCCGTGGCCTGCTGCTGCCTCTACAATGCACAGTGATTGCTATTACCAGCGCTTCTTGTGGCGCCACCGACATAAACATGAGGAAAAAAAGAGCACGTTTTTATCTTTGCAAAAATTTCCAATTTGTTCCTCAATTGCCAGCTGCGTGAAGCAGCGAGGTAGAAAATGTCAACCACTCCACGTACCGGTGTACTAAATGTCTGAAGATCTCTTAAGATCAGAGGGGATGGGACTGTGAGTACGTGAGTCTCAATGGGCGCCTGCAGTAGATGAGCTCGGGCCAGTGCCAGTTTATGTTGAGATATTATAGGGTCAATAAGAAATTTGGGTAAAGCACGTCTGATGTCCACCTTGATCTCCAAAACCAAAAACAGTGGTTCACCCGATCCAGGAGATTTGTCCAGTCTTCCGACACTCTTGAAGGTCCTTCCTCTTTGGCTGGAGCCTTCTGCATATTTCAGGGGAGTTGGCAAATATGTCCAAAAATTATAAGGAACTCACCAGCTTTGTTTGTGTCTATTCTATATGTTTTCTAGAGAAATTGAAGATGATTTGAACTTTTATGTTTTCAATTTTTATTTTTAAAAACTTTTTAAAGCTTTTTTTTAGCTTTTAGGAGACCTGAACATGTGATTATTAGATCACTTATGCCTGTACCATATACCACAATACTACTATATTACTGTCAATGGTAAAATCACTATATTGCAGTCAATGGTAAAGTCACTTACAGTTAATGGTAAAATCACCATAATACAGTCAATGGTAAAATCTTTTACAGTTGATGGTAAAATCCCTATATTGCAGTCAATAGAAAAATCACTTACAGTGAATGGTAAAATCCCTATATGACAGTCAATAGTAAAACTTTTACTGTCAATGGTAAAATCCCTATATTACTGTCAATGGTAAAATCCCTATATTACAGTCAATGGTAAAACCACTGTATTGCAGTCAATGGTAAAATCCCTATATTGCAGTCAATGGTAAAATCAATTACAGTCAATGGTAAAATCCCTATATTGCAGTCAATGGTAAATTCCCTATATTGCAGTCAATAGTAAAATCTTTTACTGTCAATGGTAAAATCACTATATTGCAGTCAATGGTAAAATTCCTATATTGCAGTCAATGGTAAAATCCCTATATTGCAGTCAATGGTGAAATCCCTATATTGCAGTCAATGGTAAAATCCCTATATTGCAGTCAATGGTAAAATCCCTATATTGCAGTCAATGGTAAAATCTTTTACAGTCAATGGTAAAATCCCTACATTGCAGTCAATGGTAAAATTCCTATATTGAAGTCAATGGTAAAATCCCTATATTGCAGTCAATGGTGAAATCCCTATATTGCAGTCAATGGTAAAATCCCTATATTGCAGTCAATGGTAAAATCCCTATATTGCAGTCAATGGTAAAATCCCTATATTACAGTCAATGGTGAAATCCCTATATTGCAGTCAATGGTAAAATCCCTATATTGCAGTCAATGGTAAAATCTTTTACAGTCAATGGTAAAATCCCTATATTGCAGTCAATGGTGAAATCCCTATATTGCAGTCAATGGTAAAATCCCTATATTGCAGTCAATGGTGAAATCACTATATTGCAGTCAATGGTAAAATCTTTTACAGTCAATGGTAAAATCCCCATATTACAGTCAATGGTAAAATCCCCATATTACAGTCAATGGTAAAATTCCTATATTGCAGTCAACAGTAAAAATCACTTACAGTGAATGGTAAAATCCCTATATGACAGTCAATAGTAAAATCTTTTACTGTCAATGGTAAAATCCCTATATTACAGTCAATCGTAACATCACTTAGACTGAATGGTAAAATCACTATATTGCAGTCAATGGTAAAATCTTTTACAGTCAATGGTAAAATCATTTACAGTCAATGGTAAAATCCCTATATTACAGTCAATGGTAAAATCCCTATATTTCTGATGAGCCCCATTACAGGTAGAGCTCAGTAGTAATCTAGTATTGATAAGCCTAGGAGTCTTCAGAAGGCTTCCAGCTGCGATAATAATCAAACTGCTCCTTCAATCTTCCAACAGGAGAGTAGTTCAGTTTCTGGAGCTAAAACAGAAAGGAACTTCTCAGACGCTGACCAAGGCTCCTGAGTGGTTAGATACCTGTGAACAGAGATGTCGTAGGGCATAGGCGGTGACGCTGGGTCCTTGCCGTGTGAGACAGCAGAGACCTGGTGCTATGGTGCCCTCTAAGGTGCTAAGCGGGTGCCATATTTTAAACTCGACGTCCACTGTACTATTCCTGTGCACGTCCTTAAGGGGTTAAAAAAAAAATGTAATTTTTCCCAAATTGCAAAAAAATGACCAAAAAGGGATCTTTAGAGAAGATGTGAGATTCTGCAGCCTGCGTCGTTCCCAGTGTGAATTTCATGGTGACAATGAAGGCAGAGCGGGTCTTAGAAATGACAGAAAGGCCTGAATTTCCCAATCAAACCAGTACCGGAGCCAAGAACATCCTGTCCATGCACTGGGATGTGTTTTGCTGCTCACTGGCAATCGCTGCGGTAAACTGCGCATCATTATATCCAAAATTATCCGAGCCCACACACACCGGCTGTTCCCCTACTCTGCTGACTTCACGTTACACAACAAGACAGACACATGAATGGCTTTTTAGTTATGTAAAACCTCAAAAAAAAGTTTTAGGATACAAATAGGAGAGCTGAGATTGTCACTTGGCGCGGCTCATCGCGCCGCCACCATGTGTTATCTGGGAATTATCATAGGCTTACAGGTCACAGGCGGACATATTGACTGTGAAGACTATTCAGTAGCACAGAGGCCCAAAGAAGGCCAACTCTGACCCAGGAAACTGATAGACCCCAGGGACGGGCTCCCCGGAAAGCAATATGGCCTCTCCGCGTCGCCTGTACAACCTGCGGCTTCTCATAGTCAGGAACATCCCTGGAAGTCTAGTGCAGGTCATAA